>NC_048302.1:44097288-44332540 GCF_013100865.1 Trachemys scripta elegans | reverse complement strand
TATGACAGTCAGTTCCCTTAACCCGGCCACCCTACTGCCTGACCCCCAGGTTTCCCCAGAGGCTGGTCCTACTCATGACTGTATTGAAGTCTTGCAACAAGAAACCAAACCCCGACCTGATCTTTCAGATTTGCCCTGGCCCGACCCCGATGGTGAGGGGTATGTTGATGGGTCCAGCTATGTAGTGGATGGCAAGCGATATACTGGCGCGGCAGTAGTGATTAAGGATGAAGGGGTATACAAGTTTAAACTCAGTCCCAATTTGTCCGCTCAGGTGGCGGAACTGGTGGCTCTTATTGAGGCTCTTCGCTTGGGGGCTGGGAAAACCCTTAACCTATATACAGACAGTCGTTATGCCTACATGGTGGTACATGCACACGGGACCCTGTGGAAAGAAAGAGGATTCATTACGGCCTCAGGTCAAAAGATTGCACATGGGAGCCTCATTAAAGCCCTGCTCGAGGCCCTGATGCTTCCACTCCAGGTTGCCGTGATACATGTGCGTGCCCACGGGAGGGCTCCCGAGGCCGAACAGCGAAAGTATAATCAACTGGCTGACCAGGCCGCGAAGGAGGCCGCCCGAGACGGGGCCTTGCGGCTTCTCATGGTTCAAGATACTGAGACTAAAGCCCCTCCTCCCCAATACACAACCGAGGAAATGGGTCATGCCCAGGCTGCAGGAGGCCGGCAGGATTCCTCTGGATGGTGGAGATTGCCTGGGGGAGAGGTTTTCGTCCCCAGGCCAGTACTCCAGGAGATTTTTCAGCTCCTGCATAAAGAGGGACATCTGGGGTCTGGGGCAATGGTTGACTTGGCTACCAGGTCCCTTAAAGGACTGGGTATGCACATGGAAGCCCAGAGAGTTGTTAATAATTGTTCCATCTGTCAACGAACGAACCAGAAGGGATGTGGCCCTCCTGCCCCGATGGGAGGCCGACCATGGGCTATATTCCCTTTTCAAAGATGGCAAGTTGACTTTGCTGAGGTACCCCCTTGCAGGGGCTATAAGTATCTGCTTGTGTTTGCTGATCAACTCACCGGGTGGGTGGAGTGTTACCCCAGCCGGCATTGCCAGGCCCGGGCAGTTACCAAAGCCCTGTTACATGAAATACTTCCTCGTTTCCATCTCCCCGAGGTAATTGAGTCTGATAGGGGAAGCCACTTTGTCTCACAAGTGGTCCAGCAGGTATCCCAGGCCCTCGGTATACAATGGAAACTACATACACCCTGGAGGCCGCAAAGCTCGGGTCAAGTAGAAAGAATGAATAGAACTCTCAAAGACACTAACTAAAATATGCACAGAATCTAGCTTAAAGTGGCTTGATGCCTTGCCACTTGCCCTCACCCGCATTCGAAGGGCCCCACGTAAGGGTCTTAAACTCTCACCCTTTGAACTAGTCTTTGGATTTCCACCCCGAATACTTATCCCAGGATTCCGGGAGGATGTAACCTAGGAAGTGGGAAATGATTTACTATGGAAACAGGTTTCCGGGTTGCAATCTGTCTTGTTGCAGCTTCATCGATACGCGGCGCCATTCCAGGCCCTCCCCTTGGACCAGACCGTGCATCCGTTCCAGATCGGTGACCAGGTCCTTGTCAAGAAGTAGAAACGCGACCCCCTGATGCCAAGGTGGGACGGTTCACACTCCATTTCGCTCATCAGCCAGGCCGCAGTTAAAATTCTCGGGAGCGACAAATGGACACATCACACCCGGGTAAAGCGGTTTCTGAATCCTGACCAGGGAACCAATTCCACGGAAGAGGACACCAGCCCTCTGCCCGCCCCGGCCCCGGAAGCCCGGGGTGGCACGGGCGAAGACACCGTCTGGGAGTATCAAGGACTCGATGGACTAAAAGGACTGTTTAGAAAAAAGCAATCATGAACTCATTATTAATATTTCTGTTCATATGTGTCTATCATGGCTATGGTTGGGAAAATAGGTTTGTACAACTAGGAGAAACAATAGCGGGTTCCTTCAATCTTAGTAGCTGCTGGGTTTGTGGAGGTCCAGGGGATTGGAATGAGTGGCCTTGGGTAGCCCAGCCAGTGCAAGCTAAATGGTGGATCAGTAATTTAAGTATAGTCCACAAAGGAACAGAAGTTTGGACTGAGGATAGTAGCCCTTGGCAACTCTATTCCTCTGGAGTAGGGATCCTTTGTCTCAACCGAACAAAACAAGAAGGGGTGTATGTGAGCAAAAGCCAATGTGACTGGACTCTATCTCTAGGATTTGACTGCTATGATCACCCTAGTTGCCATACGTATGACTGTTCTAAATATCAAGGACGATGGAACCATACCCACGTGAAACTTACTAATCATAGCTGGGTAAAATGTTCCTACCAACAGCATACTGGCGAAGGCTGTAAGGCAGTTGGACAAGATGGGTTCTTTGATGCCCTCTTTCTAAGTTGCCAGCGAGATAATACCGCCAGTAAGGATCACGTGGTACGCTGGTATCAGTGGGCATGGCAACACTCTAATGGAACTCGGGTAACCCATTTTAACCATTTTTCGTCTACTACCAACAGCCCTAGATTTGGTTGTAATTGTGCTTGGAGGGAAGGGGCCGGGGCATGGAAGTGTGACTATTGTAATCCTGGCGGTACATCTATTGTACTGGGGGGCCCCTGGAGATGGGTAACCCTTTGTATTATGAAGAACCAGGCCCCGAGGACTAACCCGAGGCCTGGGATGGCCCCTTTGCGAACGGACAATGGGCCCTAAAAGGCCACTACTGGATATGTGGGCAATACGCTTATCGAAGATTGCCCCCAAATTGGTCAGGAATATGTTATGTTGGGTACATTAGGCCCTTGTTCTTTCTATTACCCCAAATTCAGGGAAATAAATTAGGAATTAAGGTATATGACGACTTGATTAGGGAGAGGCGGTCTGTTGATTCCGCATTGACCGCTGGAAGCTCCCAAACGTGGGGAGCTCAAGAGTGGCCCCCTGAGAGAATTATAAAACATTATGGTCCAGCTATATGGAATCCTAATGAGTGGATCTCAGGGGCAAGGGAGCCCATTTACAACTTGAATCGGATAATTAGGCTGCAAGCCATTTTAGAAATAATAACTAATCAGACGGCTGCAGCTCTTGATCTTTTGGCCGATCAGTCCACTCAGATGAGAAATGTGCTCTACCAGCACCATCTAGTTCTTGATTATTTGCTGGCAGAAGAAGGGGGAATCTGTGCAAAATTAAACGAATCTAATTGCTGTTTACAAATAGATGATAATGGAAAGGCGGTAAAACAGCTAACGAAAGAAATGAGGAAGTTAGCCCATGTCCCGGTCCAAACATGGGGTGGGTGGAATATGGACTGGTTCACGTCCTGGTTACCGCAACTAGGATGGCTCCGAGAAGGCCTTCTTCTCTTTGTACTCTTTATTACAACCTTATTAACCCTAGCTTGCTTTGCTCCCTGTGTAGTTGCATTAGTCCAACGAATGGCTAATCAAATTATACACCAACAAATGATGGCCCAATACCAGCCGGTGAAGGCTGAGGATTGGGGGCCATAAGGCTCTCAAAATGCTTTTTAGGGGGGAATCTTGTTAGGCCCAAAAACTGAAAAACATGTGTTTCTCGGCTTCTGCTTGTTATCCCAGTAAACATGCTTATCTCAGCTCTCACTGTCGTTTCCCATGCATGAAGCTGCACGTATACAGGATGTATAGAAGATATATGGCAAAGGGGAGGGGGTTGGACGAACCCTGGGAAAGGAATGTGAAGGACGGGAAGCTAAACAGATGTATCCTGATTACTACTAGAACTGAATTTAAACAATGCATAGGTTAGCAGAATTTAGACACGCTAAGTTGTTTGTCTCTCTGTATAAAAAAGGGCTCAGTTGTGCTTGTAAGGTGTGTCTCTTTCTCAGGCACTAGCCGAGTAGAGCACCCTCTCAGCTGACTGACTAATAAAGGGTCTGGTATCTGTCCTCTTGTCTCTCCGTGCCTCCTTGGGGTAATTGGGCAGCTCCAGGGGGAAACAAGCCCATTTGGCTAACAATAACACATTCCAACACTTCATAAAGGCTTTCACTTCCATCTCCAACATACACCCCAAAGCCCCAATTTAATCTAACACACAACATTCCTAGTGACCTCATATGCTTTTATATTGATTATATCAACATATCAGCACATCAGACTATGACACATTGCATGCATTCAGGAAGTTATTTTGCCTTACCACTGCTGAGATCATTGTATTACCTCACCTACCTTGTCTCTTTAATGTGTATGAATGAATATTTTTAGCCTCCCAGAAGGGACAACATTTGCAAGAATGCCAATTTGTCATCAAAGTAAAATTCAGCAGGCTTGCCTTGGTGCACATATTTTCCATTATGGCTAAAAATGTATTAAATACTGACACATGACCCTTTATAGACAAACACTACTGATGTATTACTGGTATTCTAGCAATCAGCACAAAAGGAACAATAATGTGGCCAAAGGACAGACCCCAGAGTGTTTTTGATTTCTTGCATAATGGGTACAAAGAAAAAAGTGAAACAACACAGTGAGGAAAAATTATCATCAAAAGGGGAGATTATGAACTCTTACTATTCTTTCACTATTAATTCAATTTTCATCGAATCACCAAGAAAAATTCAAATAGTGCTCAAAGTCAGTATTCTATGTTTTGGTTTCTTTGTCAAAATAAAGATTTAAAGCGGCTGTTAAAACTGAACTCTGTGACACAATGTCAGCAGTTGTACTCCCCACTGTAGCACTTCCTGGTGTTGGGGATTAACACAGCAGGAGCCTTCGTGTCTAGTGCCCCTGATGACCTTTACTTTGATTCTGCAATAACCTGATTCTGCCTGTGGCTCAGTGCTCCAGCTAAACCCCATCTAGTTTAGACCCTTTCCTGGATAAATAAATAAAGTCCAAATAAAGACTTCAGATAAACATCCAAACAAAATGATCCTTCTGCCCACCCATGTTGAAGTTCATGCTCTACACCTCTATTGCCAGGCACTGCAGAGTTCCTTCTTTGCTCTTTAGGCTGAGCATCCTCCCACCCCAGGGCTTTTTCTCTAGAGGCGTTTCTTCACAGGATTCCCCACTGTCCCCACTTCATGAGGATTTCTGGCAGCTTCTCTGAGGGACCTCCTTGCTCCTTACAGACCCTATCTCGGGCCTCCCACAGGAACCTAACCTGCTTCCTGTGGTTCTCTCCAGCCTGTTTCCCCAGAAAGCTAGAACTCTCCTTCCTCCTCTCTCCTGGCTTTCCTCCACTGCAGGAGTTCTCCTGTCCCTTTATGGAGTCCTATCTGACCCTGTCACAGCTGGATCACTAATGGTAATTAAGCCACCAGATCAGGATCAGCTGGGGAATAACAGTTATGTCTCAGGCAAGGATGAGCCTGACTCCCCCTAAAGGACCAGCCAGACTGCAACTGACACATGACCCTAATGCTACTGCTGCAATATAATCCCCAAACCATGCCCTTTATTTCTTCAGCTATAAATAATCTCTCTTTTCAGCAAGATGGCGGCCTCCTGCTGGAAGATCAGGATTACCAATTTGAATTTAAAAGGTTGGGGGTCGATGCTTGTGCTTTATATAATCATTTGCATCTGTGCGCAGACGGTGCACAATGATATCATTCTGAGGGACAATTCTGAAAACACTATGCTAGGTCCAACCACCCTACCTCTCCTATTCCGCAAGTCCATTTGCTGACTGGGCCCTTATCAATAAATCTCCCCTGAAGTCCCATAGGGTACGCCTATACAGGGATAACAGACCCACGACATGGCTGTGGCTGACCTGGGTCAGCTGACTCAGGCTAACTGGGCTCAGGCTGCAGGGCTAAAAGTTGCTGTGTAGATACTCAGGCTCCAGTCTGAGCTCACAGGCTCCTAGCTTGGGCCCCAGCCTGAGCCCAAATGTCTACACAGTGATTTTTCAGGCTCAGAGCCCAAGCCCAGGTCAGCTTACCCGGGCCAGCCATGTGGTTTTTTTTAATCCCTGTGAGACATACCCATATTGTCCTGTCTTGAGCTGTTATGGCTCTTTGTGTCTGCTTATTCTGTCTCAGTGCACCATATCCACTGTGGTTAATGACTGATAAAGCATAAAGACAAATGAAGTAGTAATATACCATTCTGGAAAAAATGGAAATATTAGCAAAATTATTGAGACTTATTAAAATACTGAGAATTATTTTGAAATGTCTCCAAACCCCACAACTATTTGTCTGCCAATGCGGGCCATATCTGTGCATCTCACAAGTACCTAAAAACAGAAACAATAATAAATCTCTGTCTTTCTTCCTTCCTGTTTAGAATGGTTTGTCGTTTGATTTGTACAGAATTCACTAAAGGAGAGTTTACTTGAAGAGAAGCCTTTTGCATTTAGTTCTGAACATGGTAAAATTAAGCATCTTCCCCTACTCTTACTTCCTACCTTTTTCCCCTTTCACAGATCAATTGATGACAGGAACTCTCTCTTTTCTGTGTTAGTATAGCACAAAACGCATATGGCCTCGATCCCAACTGGGGCCTTTGTCTGCCACTAGACTTCTGGCACTCTCCCAACCCCTTCCTCCAAACTCCCCAGGTTCTTGTTACTGTTGCTGCTGTCTCTCTCTGCCCAAACTCCTTACCACCAAAGCTTTCCGACTACTCCAGAAATTCTCACACTGACGCTGAAGTTGCTTTTTGTGCCAGTTGATTGGGCAGCAGTGAATGGCTGAATCACAATTTCCCCCATGAATTATAGCTTTAAAAAAAAGTCACTTAAGGTTGCAATTGTGTTTAAAGTGGAATTTTTTTTAGTTAAACTCTTTTTAACCTAAACTCTAACCATGTTGCTCCCTGTTTGACATTACCCCAATATTTATGACAGAATGATATCACATCGATAGTAATTACATTTAAGTGGAAGGGCACACTCCAGCTCTTTGTAACCAGAGATAAGCAAGATCAATACTTTGCTGAATAGATAGAACACATGGTGGTGTGCATAGGACCACAAACACCTGCAATTTCTTTTTGATAATCACCTTGATAATTGGATGGTTCTCTTTGTAGAATTGCATTGACATCCCTTCGTTTCATTTTTACATTGTAAAACGTACTCCACAGACTCCTACTGACATTATTTGCTAACATCTTGACATAATATAATCCCCCTTGGGTTTGCATCATTGATCTCTCCATAGACTAGGAAGATCATTTCATTTGACATTGTAACATCATGTCTGTGGATTCACATTGATGTGCTTAGGAGATTGTTATGATGACATAAAATCTATTACAGTGAATACAAAATTAGCACTGTTGCAAAAATTATGAAGGAATATTATAGGAAAGCATTTTCCATAGCTTCTTTTAACTTAAATATCTCAGTTTCAAAACCTTTCAAAGTTGAAAAGATCTTATTCCATTTTAAGGACTAACTGCCTATAAATACATAACTATTTTTTAAAAATTCCATATTTTTTCCTAGAACAGAATGAAATAAATATGTCATATTAATTTTTTAAGCTCCAGGATTCATAAATAGCATATTTATTAAGCCATTTTTGTAAAATAATCCATATCTGAGCTCACACCCAGCACATGGAGATCCAGCCCAATGTGTTAGAAATGGCACCATGTGAGCAATCCAAAACTTAAATTTTATTATAAGAAAGGCATCTGAGCCAGAAGGTAGCAGCAGCACGCCCACCCACTGCATTCATCTGCTTTCACAAGTACTAGGAGAAGTTATACGTGATGTCCTCAGTTCAGCTAATAGTACTGTATATGCCCTGGGAAACTGGACAACTTGTATTTTGCTAGTTACCTTGCTAGTCTCTACAGGATAGCCAAGAAAATTACCTCGCTGATACATGCCTATTTTACTGTGCCTGTATGCTAAATAATCCAGTTTGAAAGGTGTTTTACCAGGAGAAGTAGTGCATCAATAGCTGCCAGTCCCCACTTTGAATTTATAGAATTAGGGAAGATCACAGTAATAATTCATCGTTCTGTGACTGAGAGTCCATCATGTATCAGAGCTCATCCATTTTGTGATTTAAAACATGAGTGCTTTAATGCTATTCCTGAGATTCCCTAAACTGTTTTAGTCACAAAATATGTGAATCAGGAAGGCAGTGAGATTTATAAAGTTGTAACATTCTTAAATCTTTTCATGTCTAGAACAAGAGACATTCTGGCATGGGCTTTTCTGGTGTCAGGGAGGGGAGCACAGCTGAATAATTTAAGACTGGAATCTTAGTATCCAACCTCCATTAACCCCTTGAGATCCACTCATTAGTGTAAGATGTGTCTTTTTTTGACATTTATTTTAGTGCAACACAAGGCTGTGTAAAGTATGTTCAAAGAGCCAACAGGACTACTAATGTTGTTGAAAGAACATTGTGGGCCAAATCCTTGGCTCTATCAGAAATTTATTTTGCCCTTCTGCTTCCTTGTAAGCATGCTAAAAATGTCTTTTGGCCACCTTTATGGTCTCCAAGCCCAATCCTGGGGTTGTGCAACCATTGAGCCATTTCCCGGCATAAAATAAAGTAGCCTCAGACACCAGAGAGGGTTGGTGTCAGAAGCACTCCAGCAGCCAAATACTGAAGGATTCCTCTGGGTAAAGGGAAATCTCCATTGGCAAGATCTGTTCATTTAGTGTGACCAAGAATCTGGTCCTGGAAGCCCAATAGGACTGAAGGGATTACCACTAAATACAAAATAATTTTTGTGACAACTTAATTAACTGCCTCCCTACATCTAATATACCCTGTTGTTCCTGGGTATGGTAGGATATTTAGAAGTGTATTCTATTAAATGTATGATTTCATTTCCTATTATAATCAATAGGAGTTGTGTGTCCATTTGAGAGACCAAGACAGTCTGTGTATTCAGAGGCTGTGGGAGAGGAGATCAAAAGAGGAAGTCAATCTTTGCATGCATCCTCTACTTATATTAAACATTATGATTCATGTGTTGATCATGTGAGTTAAATAAATTGTAAGAAACAGATCATTTACTTATAGAATTTGATACTATGAAAGAACAAACACATGTACTGGAGTGGCTTAAAAAGAAGAATCTGTGATAGAATTGTGCCCTAAAGCTGTTGTGCCAGGGGGAACCAGGCAGGTGACAATGCTGAAGAGGATCACTAGGCATCAGAAACGTTACTCAGCAGCAGTGGCGGATTAATAATTTTGCCGCCCCAGGCCGGGAAATAATTGCCGCCCTGGCCCCGCCCCGACTCCGCCCCTCCCTTCCCCATTGGATCCCTTCCCCAAATCCCCACCCCGCCTCTCCCCCCAGCACGCGGCATTCCTCCTCCTCCCCCCCTGCCCCGCTAAACAGCTGTTTCGCGGCTCAAGTGCTGGGAGGGGAGAGAAACAGGACGCGGTGGCGCGCTTGCAGAGGAGGTGGAGGCAAGCTGGAGCAGAGGGGCGGGGCGTGGAGGGGAGCTTCCGCCCCTGCAAATTTGCCGCCCTAGGCCTAGGCCTTGGCAGCCTAGGCAATAATATAGTGCTGCTCAGCAGGCGGTTTTTGTTTGTGTAAGTAGTGATTCTAGGGGTCCTCCAATAAACAAATAAATAAAAGGTTTGTAAAATTTTTTTCTGGACTCTGCCCTCTCTCATAATCTTAACAGCACTTCATGCAGCTGATTAGACAAGACTAGATCCCACCTACAGAACATGCCTCGGGAAAACGTGCTTGTTAAAGTTTATGCAGAGAGAATGGCATGTAGTGCATAATGTGGAGTTTTCTTGATTCAAGACTTGCATGATTAGTTCTTTAAGTGAACATCCCAAACCTGGTAGAGTCTGCTTTTATGGCACCTGGGGCAGTGGGAAAATAAAATCAAAGTAAAATAAATGCACTCCATTGCTGTGGACCACTCACAACTGTCAACTTAACAGCATATCTGTTCTATCTCTTCCCAGAGAATGATCCATGGAAGGATGGGAGCAGCCACTGCTGGGCCCCAGACTGTAAAGTGCACATTCCAGTAGGGTGCTCTGTATCAGCAGCTTTAAGAGGACATTTGGGCAAGCACTTGCTTTTCATTGAACAGCATGACAATGACAGTGAAGAAGCAAAGGGCACTTTCAGAAATGCTTTTAATTAATGATTATATGCAGCTGAGGAACTGCTAAATTTTTTATCTTGATCCTCCATTGCTTGCCTAAAATCTAAGCGGAGTCAGATTTACAAGATGACATACAAATCAGCCTCAAATGGACCTGTAAACTTGTGCATGAATGTGCTCACCTATTTGCACATGCAAAGCCTACATTTAGAGTGAGCGTATGTTCGCACTCAAAGAAAGCAGACATACAGTTACCTAACCTGGATACACAAGTATGGAGGGTTGCAGATTCAATTTTGTAAGTGCATATTTAGAGGCACTTTTAAAAATATGGCCTACATTATTGACATTGTTACTAGAGAAGGTCCAAATTATTTGAATGTATTTGTTGAGCACTTGCAAGTTATCTGGCACAGTGCAGAACAGAGGAAGGGCCCCAAAGAGTTTATGATCTATATTAACAACGTAAATCAGGCAGAAAATGCCTGGGTGGCCAAAGGAAGTTTTAACATGAAGCAAGATTATATCTGTTTACTTCAATGAAAAAGTTGGTCCAGGATTTGATAAAGTTTCCAATATGGAATTTTTGTTTCAATATATTCTGTGGGATAAATTTTTGGGCCACAAAAAGATTTAAGTACCTGATTCCTAGAAAAAAAAATAGAAGCAGAAGACATTTCTAAAGTTCAATCTGAATGCCTAATTTTAAATACCTTGAGCCTGATTTTCAAAACCACCAAGTGGAATGCTCTCCAGGGGTACCCAAGGTTGTGAGGCATCTTACTATTACCTTGTGTACTCTGGGGAGAGTCACAGAGATATAGTCATGGCAGGATTTACACCCAGCTTTCTGGTTAGCCAAGGATCAGACTCCAAGCACTGGTAAATTAGAATCTGAGAGATTCACAAGTGAGAAGGTCAGGAACAGATAAAGGAAATATTACAGGTTTTTTTCGGCATCTTTATTTTGGGTAAAGGAAATAGAACAAAAGAAAGTATAAGACGAATAAAGCAGCAGAAAAGGCAGGATGAGCAAAGAAACATACGCTACATTTACCAAAGAGGAGTTAGAAGAGCTGTGTGCACAGCATGGTCTGTCAGCTGCTGAGCAGAAGAAATCGAAGCTTGTGTG
The DNA here is from genome assembly GCF_013100865.1 of Trachemys scripta elegans. NCBI lineage: Eukaryota > Metazoa > Chordata > Testudines > Emydidae > Trachemys > Trachemys scripta. Next base: position 44,321,330 of record NC_048302.1, on the reverse strand, counting down.
CCATGAGGTAGGATGGGGCTCTAGCTCCAAACTGGGAGACAGAAGGGTTTTTTTTTCTCCGACAGGGCATGCAGAAGACCAAGCCGACAGTTCCCCAGGTGATCAAGCAGAGGCGGTGGCGATGGTGAGGTCCAGAGCTGAAGAAGCTGAAGTGGAAAAGGCTGCTAGTGGAGAAGAGATCGATAAAGCTGGAGGCCAGCTATCAGAGTGCAGAAGCAGAGCTGGAGCTAACCAGGACAAACACTGGCAGCTCAAACAGAAGAGGGTCAAGTAACACCCCTGGGATCCAGGAGGAAGAACATAAAGATGTGCCTGATCAGGGGCTAGCAGACAAACAGGTGGGGGGGTATGATGGATCCCATCACTCTGCCTGTTACCTAAGGACACTAAAGGTTGTTCTAGGATTCTGACTGTGTAAAGAAGGAAAGTTATTTTTCTTGATATGTTATTTTCTGTAATAATGAAAAAGGGTTAAACCCCTAGGGTTCAGGTACAAGCCCACCATAGACAGACTCAGGGGTCGAGAGAGCAAATTCACTGTCAGCCCTCACCAGGGAAAGGAGTCAGTGCTGAGTGTGTCTGTGGCACAGCTAACAGGCGCTGTAGCCCAAGAATCTGCTGGGACCAGTGACTCACTGGGATACTAGGAAGTGTTTGTGTATTAGAACTCCACTCAGAGAAACACTGGTGGAAGTGATGAGGTGACTCACAAACCTGGATACCCCTGAGAAGCATCACACCAATCATACACAAATCCTCCTGAAGTCACCTCTGTAAAGTAGGTCCAAGGTGTATGAAACTGGGAACCCAAAACTAGTGCCCATTTCCCCAGATTTTGGTTGTAGGGTCTCTAGCAAAGGAACTGAAACAATACTGTGCGTCTCAGGAGCTCAATCAGAGTTCAGTCAGTATTGATTAAAAGAATGATCATAGCAAGCAGTCGATATACAATTCATAGGCTGAAATTTGTTCATGCAAATTTATGGAACAATTTAAAATAGCAAAAAATAATTGCAAATATCATCCACTCTTTAATGATTCACAAACATGAAAAGGGCTAAGTTCACCAGATAAATTGCTCTTTCAAATTGATCATGCAACTCTAATAAAGAGCTGTTCTCCACAAGTCACTCAGAGTTCAGCTGTGAGCTACTATGCTGGCAGAGGTCCTATTGCAAGCACCACCATGAAAACAATTACTTTCTGTTATCCCTGTAATCATACCATCGAATTTGAGAATTAAAAAAAAAAATCAATAAATCATTACTATGAATTTAGTCTTTCTCTTACAGAAATACATATGTGCAACCTGCCTACGCTGCTCCAACTGGAATGCAAGAACCAAGCCTGCAGTACAAATGCTGTGTGATTTGAATTCTTATATTTCTTTAAAGGTTAGATTTAGACAAAATATTAATGTGACAAGCAACTATAAGGTAAGAGGTAGCTAAGCATAATAATGCATTAATGTGCTGATTTTATTTCAGTAAAGTAATATGACACTTCTGGGCAACTCAGGTGGCTGACTGCAACTTGGAATGAAAGTAAAATGTTCACTGAAACCATACTTTGCTAGTTCATGTCACAGGAGTCATAGCAGACATTAATAAATCAAGAGCTGTATTCACATGCTTGTCGTTGTCTCTTTGTCAAAATTTCAGTGAAGGGGAAATGCAAAACAAATAATCTAAATGGGGGAAGTTAAAGCAACACTGAACGAAGTTGGCAGATCGTAAATTTGTCCTGCTTTGCATTTTTTATTATATCTCTAGGAGAAGGCCATTTCATTGTCTGTGTTATGTTTTAAAATACTTTAAATATGAAAAATCTTCACCAAAAGCCTAAAATTTAGCTCAATAACAAACCACTATGGGCATGCATGATGTTATAAGCTTAAGAATAAATATCCATATTTTGTATTACTAGAGTGCCCCTAATTAGACGTTCTCAAAGCACTGTACAAAATTTAGGTTAGCCCCCCACAACCTTGAGAGTGCAGTAAGTTGTAAGGATGTTATAAGGATCACAGTGCTGCCAGCCTTAGTGATTTTATTGCAGCTCTGACAATATTAGTGATTTTCTTGAAGCCCCAGCCACCACTGAAATCAAGTAATTACTTGAGAATCTCAGCTTTCATTAAAAAAGGAAGTTTCTTAGCACTCATGATTGCACAGAAAAACTTGAAAATGTGACCCACGTGTATCTTAAAGTTTCAAAACCCAGAAGACCTATAAAAAGAATGCAAAAATTATACTACTTAAAAAATCTCATCAAGCCAATTTCATGGTTTATTGAATGGCCTGACTAATATTTTTTGAATAGTTGGGGTAGGCAACACTTGGATCCTTCAACTACCCCCATGTAATTGAGCCACCCCAGGGTGGAATATACAGGTGGCTTAATGACACAGAGAAACACTGCACAAAAGTTTAAGACAGAAAGTGAAGCAAAGTACACTAGACCTGATTCTCCCACCACACTGATTTCACGTTGCTGTAACGCTATTGATTTCAATGGAGTGCCTCGTGATTTATATTAGCGAATCTGATATGACAATCAGACTCCTTATCCAACTGATAGAATTTAATTACATAAAGTGAGATTGGGGCAGGATGCATTGGGCAGGATATTCCAACTGTTAAAAGTGTGCTATTGGATCCTGTTCTACATATCACCTGAAAGCTGGCACCTCCAGCAGCATAGTGCCCCTAATACCAAGTTAGAGCACTGATTAAGTACAAGACTGTCTCCTCTAAAAAATAAATCGTCACAAGATGGATGTATTATCAATTTCAATCTTCAAAGTGGTTCTCATAAAGAAATATATTTTAAATTCTAAATCCCTGATAAGATTACTATAATGTCTTTAATTATAGGATTTTTCTTCTTTTAAACTATCAAAATAGGATCTCTATGAGTTTCTTTTTTAAAATCTCTTAGAATATTCCTGTTTCCTGGAATAAAAAAATCAAACTGCTTAAACAAATGTCCCAGCAGGTCAACTGGCGTAATTCATCCCACAGGCCCAAGCAAAAATAATCCAAGTGGGAAAACAGACCTCAAATGCATATAGCTTCACCTGCCACTCTATGTTCTGATGACCTCCTTCCCTTAACTGGACTACTGCAATCTTTCTTTCCTAACCATCCCTACCGTCTCTTAGATCCTTCCCAGGCAATCTGGGTCCCTTCATTGCCTCTTTTTTCCTGCCCAGATCTGTCCAATTATAATGGACATACACTATACTACAGCATTTGGTGCTGTATGTTCTTATCTTACCAAGCATTGTACTGGATTGTCCATCACTCACCATTTTCAAGATTGGATTTAGTTTCTGAAAGATATGCTCTAGTTCAAATAGGAATTAATTCAGGAAATTGATTTGGCCTATGGCTTGTGTTCTGCAGGAGGTCAGACTGTATGATCACCATGGTCCCCTCTGGCTTTATAATCTATGAATCTATAAACTTTTTTTTTTTTTTTTTTGAGATTCAAAAAGTTTGGTTAAATTATTTTGTGACTCAATTCTATCTAGTTTTGACTGAAACACTGAACTACTGCATGTAAGACTATTCCAATCTGGTCAAAACCTGAAAATATTGGAAATTTCATAAGAAAGAAAAGCGTTCCCTTGAGAATTCCAGCCTGATTTCCACACCAGGAAGATTCCAGATAAATTGAGATTCTCTTTTCAATGTTTGGATGCTTACCTGATGTCACTGGACCCTTTTGAAGTTCAGACCATTACTGATTAAAGTATGAATTCTGGACAGAAGTACAGGAGGACATTCCAACGGTCTGTAAGTAGGACTAAGCAATCTTAATGTATCTCAGAAAGACCAAAGGGCTGTAGCCGTTTAGCTAAAGTCCAAGATGTCACACAAATTCAGGTACTAAAATATTATGGCCTTGTCTACACTAGGGGGGTAAGTCAACCTAAGTTACGCAACTCCAGCTACGTGAATAATATAGCTGGAGTCGACATAGCTTAGGTTGACTTACTGCAGTATCTACAACATACTGTGTCGACAGGAGATGCTCTCCCATTGACTTCCCTTACTCTTCTCGTTCTGTTGGAGTACCAGAGTTGATGGGAGAGTGATCTGTGGTTGATTTAGCAGGTCTTCTCTAGACCAGTGCATCAAGCGCTGCAGCATCCATCCCCAGTAAATGTAGACATGCCCTATGGCAAATTAGCAAAGAGAAAGACAGACAAAGGGGCTTGAGGCATAAAGAAAACCTTCTGGAAAAAGCTTGACGGAACCTAGTAGGTGAAGAAAAGGTGCAATTAGAAATAGATCAAATCTATTTTGAATCACCAATGGATTCAATTGAAGATTGCAGCACTTGAATTAGGGAGAAAAACAAGTAAAAAAAAAAAAGCTGGAAATGCACACGAAAATTATTTGCATAACAAGAGAATATACTTTGATATTTACATAACAAAAGGCTAAACATTTTGTACAGCTTAGCTCCTGAAATGTTGAAACCACTTTTGAAGCCTAGTTTTCAGCCTCCTTTTAATTAAGTCTTCCTATTGTGCCCACAAAACTGCAGCAGCAATAGTTGTAATATTTTGTGCCCGCAGTTATTTGTGCCCTCAGTTTGTTCATAAAGTGAGACCATGTGTTGACAATCTGGCCCATACACACTAAAACACTGCACAAAGGTTTGAGAGTATGGAAGACTGACTGTTAAGTGTATTTTAAGTCAACAGAATTCAATTTTAGCACAGGCTAAAATATGGGCTGATCCATATTTATACTACCGTATAAAGAAATCTGTCTCAAGATGCTAGTAAGTAGGAAAATTAGGCTTTTCCTCCCCAGAAAAACAAACAAACAAATTTTGGCAAAAAAAGGGAAAACCTAAAACAATTGGTCCAAACTTGAAAATTCAATTTGGAAATGCCAGTATTGTGCTCATAGGAATTGTTCACGTTCCTTATGCCGCCGTTCTCTTCTGCATGCCAGGTTCCTTAGTACGACCACAACCCCTATAAGCCACAATGGCAAGCATTTCCAAATCAAAGATTTTCAATCAAAAGCTGAACCCTTCTATTTTCAAGTATTCTGGGGGTTTTTTTGTTTGTTTGTTTTTGACAAAAAAGTCAAAAACGTCTGTGGAAAGCAGAAACGCTTCATGAAAATATTCATTAGTCATAAATCCACTTTTCCTTTGAAAAACAGTTTTGCCAGAAAACTTTTGAACCAGCTCTAATCAAGATGAATTAATAACAGATTGCCTTTTGCAATCTTAGGGCCTCATAATTCCGGGTCTGGGCACCTCTAGTGAAAAGTGGCACCCTCAACTCCTATTGATTTTAATAGCAGACGGTACCTGCCACCTCCCAGGATTACGTATTCAAGGTATCAATTTAAATCACTACACTAAAAAATGCATGAGATTTTTTTTTTCTTAGTTACTCCTCCATTCTTTTGGATGCTTTTGCATTTGCAAAAAATCTGTTACACCTCAGCTGCCTCAGAATCTCAAACAGATCCATGCTATCTCTTTCATATGTTTCCCTTGTGCTTTTACCTCAATATCTAATACGCTGTCAGAATCACAGAATCCATCCATAAGTATTAGGTGATGAGTAACTGCTCTATATGCAAACACATAAGAGAAATGGGCTTTCATTTTTGCATTGCAGTAATTTACATAGTGAATATGATCCTATATAAATTACTTTGTGTCATCTCTTTACATTTGATGGATCCCTTTAACAAAACTGGGAAAGAAAGAAAAAAGAAAACTACTGGCAATTTGACACCCCTTTATACTTGGAGTTTGAAGGTTTATACATTTTTATATTCAAACTGCTATACTTTCTGATGGCTCCTTCTTTAAAAAAATATTCTTTTTGATAGTCAGACATCGTCTATCTTATTCCTCCAGGCTAAGATCTCTATTTTCACTACTTTCTTTAGAAAATTAGAATTTCTATCTTCCACAATATTAAGCAGAGGGGTGATAGGTCTTTTTATTTTTTTAATTGCGTAAGACTTGACAAAAATGCATTAGTAGTGAAAACTGACAAGAATTTGTGCTTGTGGAGACTATAAGAACCAGCAAATCCGCTATTACTAACATACTGCTTTTTATTATAAAATATTTCTTCCATTAATATTGGTCTATAGCCAAGTCTCTCCTCGCAATTTAACAGTTACCTTGACAAGGTTCAGTTTAAATCACAGCTTTGTCTACATTTATTAACAGAAAAGAACCCACTCCACATGAAAGTGACAAAAAGGGTGTGATTTAAACTCTTAATGCAAGGAAATTCAGAGTTAAAGAAACTGCAGAGCATAGCTTATCTTTTTTTGCATAAGTTTTACAGGGTCTGAAATCAATGAGTGATATTAAGTACACACTGTAGCATATTTCTATTGCACTATTTTTCAAGGTGCTGAAATAAGTGGTTTTATAAAGATTTGCCAGTACATCTTTTATGGGGGGGGGGGCAGTTAATCATATTTGTCCTGACAAGTTCACTGCCCTAATAATGTAAATAAAAATAATGCAGCAGTTTTTGCCTTTTCATGAAAGGCACTCAAAAGGATCACAAGTGTAGAAATTCTATGACAATGGGGTAAATCCAGTTCACTTTACATCCCCATATAGTCGCATTCAGATATGCAACTAGTCATAGGAGTGAGATGAGAAGCATTAAGCCACATCATTAAGCATATGGTCATTTTGACACGTGAGGAAATAAATCAATTAAAAATAAAGTGTTAATTTGTTCTTTAAAAAAGTAGTTCTGAGCTGTTATCTATTAGACTATCAGATTGCACTTCCAGCAGGCTAGTGTTTACTCTGGGTTAAACTGGAATTTGGTGATGTGTTCTAAGGAGAAGTGTGTAGCTGTGCTTCCACAAGACCAGAGTAGGGACCAGATTGTCACTCAGGAAGTCACAATTCAGTCTCTGCTCTCTTTAGCCAAGCAAGCTTCACCAGCCCTTTTCACAAAACTGCTTATTTCCCCTCGGAGCTGGCTAGTGGATAAGGATAGCAAATCTAAGTTGCTGTCCATTCCCCACACCTGCCCACCCTCCTGAATGGGAGCAGAAGTAATCCCATGGCAACTGTTCTCTCCCATGCATTGTAACCAATGATAGGGAGGTAAGGGGCAGACTTAAGAATTAAGGCATGAATTCACAAAAGTACTTAGGTGCCTAAGCCTGGGTGAAAGTGACTAAGTTCTAGGTTTAGGTGCCAGTACGACTGTCAAAACTCCTGCTGAACCCTATAGGTGCCTAAACTCACTTGGTGCCTGAGTTTTCGCAATCAAAATTCCCTAGGCACCTTTCCTATGTTTCTGCCTATGGGCATGTGCACTGTTGCCTCCTTCCAGATGCTTATCTCCTGTCTAAACCCCAGAGCAATTCACAAACCAGGGCCCCCTAAGTCTCATGTGTGAGCTAGTCCAGTAGGTGATTCATAGCAAAACAGTCCATTAGCACCCAATAGGCTAGTATTATTCATAGTTGCAGGGAATGTTGCTTAAAAAATTCCATAGACAGTAGATTTAAGTACTGTCCTAACAACTGCATTTTAAATATTGAGGCAGGTACCAGAAAATGAAAAATAATCTAGGAGGGTGTGAAGTGTTCTAGGCTAGCAGATTAATTCATTTGAGCTCCTTTGCCTCCATACACTGCACAAAGCTCCCTCTTATGTCATATTGATGCTATGACATCCCCAAGTGCATATCCCAGGTTCCTTTGTAATGCATAGGAGGGGCAGTTAGGTATAATTAATGTGCTTTTATGTAACAACAAAATGCATATGATATGTAAATTGTACATATATGAGCAAAGATTTTCAAAAGTGACCAGTGGTTTTAGGTGTCCCAACTTGATGCATCTTGGAGAGACCAAACTTTCAGAGATTGGGTGGCTAGCACTTTCTGAAAATCAGGCTATTTTAGGGTGTCTCAGATTAGAGACCAGAAAATCATAAACCACTTTTGAAAATCTTGACCATTTTTCAGGTGTCTCTCTCTTTCCTGTCTTTGTGCATTGCCTAACTTCATAAACTGTAAGCATTTCAGAGCTGGAACAATGTACTTCTGTACTTGTGGCTAATACCCAGCACATCATGGTTGTTACTGGAATACAAATAAACAGTAATATTAATTAGCACAAATATTTTTAATAAAATGTATGACCTATATTAATTTTAAAGGAGTATTTTCATTAAGGTGTCAGCATTACCTGGCAGTTATACACAGCTATAGTGACCCTGTTGGCTGCATGAAAATGAATCTGATTGGTTGTTTTATTCAATTATTAAAAAGTATTTGCTATCTCATACAGGAATTAAAACTTTAAAAAGTGAACCAAATGCAACTAATGCACTGTTTTTTCCTGAGTCTGCAAACAGCCTGAACAATTGCTTAGAGGTGTGAGCTACCTTGTTCATCTCAATAGGCTGTTAATTCTAATATCTGAAGACAACATTTTAAATATCAACATTCATAGCTATTACATACTGATTGTTTTAATAGAAGCATTCATGAATATACTTAGCCCATACATCCAATTTTAATTTTTCTCCAGCTTTCGCCAACTGGCATATGGTCTCTCGGGAGCTAGAATCATCTGGCACAAATTAGAACACCCCCCAAGCCACAATAACCTTTGCCAAGGCCAGGTTGGAGCAAAGCAGAGACTCAGAGTGGTATAGGTGGCTTCCTGAAACCCTCCCTTCTCTGCTGCACCAGTGAAAACTGGATCCAGCAGAGAATCTGCTTCTCATTCTTTATCAGCCTATGATGCTTCTTATTTTCTAATATTTAATTGTTTTGCCAAGCATAACATTTACAATTTATGGGACAATAATTGCCGGGATCATACCTTTTCTAGAAATTGGTGTGTGTGTGTGTGTGTGTGTGTGTGTGTGTGTGTGTGTGTGTGTGTGTGTGTGTGTGTGTGTGTGTGTGTGAAAGAAATAGTCTTTGGTATCTCTCCTATTGTCAAAATAAATTACAATGGTACCGAATATGCATTAGCAAATCTCCTTAGGTTGCATATCATCTGGAAATACTGAGTCACATATTTAAAAATTTCAAGTATTCGCTTAGCCTCTTAGCCAAATATCTTACACAGTGGAAGACTTAATCTCTATCCAGCTTTCTGCTAAAAAGCATTTTTACCCGAGGACAGGCCAGTAAGGTTTGAGATTTGTTAGCCAAACTTTTGATTATTTAATTTTAATTGTATTTATTTATTTATTTTGTGAAGTCTGACAACAGGGGCTCTCAAGTGTTTTCATAATGGTTTTGTTCTTATTCAGAACAAAACAGCAAAATTTCAAAACCCTCCATGAAAAGTAATGGAGCCCTGGCTCTGGGGCAATCTGCCTGGTGGACTGTCCCAGAGCCACAGCACCTATAAGCCTTGTAAGCAGTCCATCTGACAGGCTGCTGGGGACCCTCGAAGTGTTGGGATCCCACTTCTGAAGTAATCTGCCTGATGGGTTGCCCTGAAACTGCAGTTCCTGAAAGCTCTGGGGTCCCCAACTCCTGGGCAGTCTGGCAAGTGGGCTGCCGAGGAGCCGGGCAAGTGAGCTTGCAGGAAGCGAGGCAGGTTGCTGTCAGAAACCTGTCTGGAAGGCAAGGTTCCATCAGGCACCTGCCTGGGTTCCAACAGAACTTAGTCTATATTGAACCTTCTTTGCTGTAGCAATCTGCATGGAACCTAGAGGGAGGAGCACAGGTTGCAGAAGGGAAAAGTCTGGAGGCATCAGGAAGCTGTCTATGTGTACAGTACTTGAATGTGAGCTGCAGTGTCAGCATCTCTTTAAATAGTCCCCTTAATAAAGAGCTGGTTTAGTTTTAGAAACATGGAATCCAAACATCATATTACCCAGCAGGGAGTAAAGGAAACATCTATAGAATGTTTATATTTTGATTAATAGTCCAATGAAGAAATGTTTCATTAGTATTTTTGTGACCATCTCTAATTAAATATTTTGTGGGTTACAACCTCTTCCCTTCCTGATCACATGGACCAGTGGGCTACTAGTTTCCCACATACCCTGGTGAGGTCCCTATGCTATTAGTTACTCTGAGCTATTCTCTCCCTCTTACTCTCATTTTTTCATGAAAGTGTTTGAAAGGTCTCATTTCTGTTTCACATCAGAAAGAAACAAAATTTCACAACCTTGAATTTTGTTATGAAATGGAATGGTTTTCTGGCCAGCCCCAATTTTTAGCTTCTTTTAATGCAATTTGGCAGATGTAGAAAAGGAGGAGCCAGTTGATGACTTGCCAGCTCTCTATGGAACACGAGTGATCCACAGACCAAAGTTTGAGAACTGTCATTCTGCAGAATATAGATCTCTAAAGTCACCCTTTGAAATCTGAACACTATGGAGAATATTCCAAGCTCCTCCAAGCAATGAGAGGTCTATATTAGCTGTTTACTCACTGGGGTGATTTACTGAAGTATCAGCTTGCTTGCTGTCAAACGCTAATAAAAATGAAGTTCTCCCACTCCTCCTTTAAGCACATCTTTAGATGTTATATATCACTTCTCTGCCCATTAAGTGATAGATCTAAAGACTAAAAAGCAACTGGAGAAATGGCAAGATCTAACGCCTATTGGACTAAATATGTAAATTATGAAATCAAGTCTCAGAACTGGAAGACCTTAAGTCAGAATACTAGTAAATCAAGAAACTGATGAAAGCAGTTCCTACTATTAGGAAGGTTGCTGATTTTATCTGTGACATTTTTAGCCTTCAGAAGTCTACAATATTTTTCATATAAGATCAAAGAAAATGCATTTAGATTTGCATATGGTTTCACAGTGTAGTTCTTTCCTTTTCCACTCTCTACATTTGCATCTCCCTCACTCGATAACTTCAAACGCTGCAAAATACTGAAATCTTTAACTAGAAAGAAACAAAAAAACCTTCCTCTTCAGATAGTTAAAATGTATATTGGAATTAATGGGAATCGTTTGATTTTTACCTGTGACAAAATAAAAATCAGACATTTTCTGGAAAAGAAAGATCTTTAATCTCCCAACTCAAACATGAGAGTGAAGAAGTGTGATTTCCTAATGAAAGCTTTTTTGGTTTTTCTTACATTTTTCTGCATGCAATTTCTGCAGTGTTTGCATTATTATACATTGGCTTATTTTCTGAATTTCTTGGCCAGGCAGTTTGCTTTTATTATAATACAATTTTATGATAAAGAGAACTTGTCATATTTAAATATTTCCCGCATGATTGGTATTAAAACATTTAATGTGGGGATTTACTGAGAATATTGGATTACATATGTCAAATACATCTTCTAATTAAAAAATCCCAAATATTATAAGAACACAATGTACAGGAACTGATTATATCTGAATAAATGATATTCAAATGCCTAAGGCTGTCTAATCATAAGTTATTTTAAAACCTGAGACAAGCTAGGACTCTTATCACTTATAGTATCTTGCCCCCATGATGTACCCAAATCTTCTCCTACTAATGACTCAAATGGGACCACTATATTGAAATTTTAGTATTATTTAAGAATGGAACACTGGCCCTTGTCCTGAAAACACTTATGCATGTAATAACTTTATGCATGTGAACTCAATGGGACTACTCAGATATTTAGAGTTTCCGATGGGCAATGTTTACAGTATCAGGACCATAAACTGGTTCCTTAGGGCTTGTCTAAATTAGTAGTTAGGGCACAGCAAGCTGGGGTGTAAATCTACAGTGTTCCAGAATGTCATGCACTAACTGTTCATGTAGACCCTGCTGCTGTGCAATAAAACTTTCCTAGCATACGTTAATGTACTATTGTTTCAAATTGCGGTACTTCAATGGGCAATAGTGAACTTTCACTGCGCAGCAGCAGCAGATCCATATAGTTAGTGCACAGCGCTCTGGAGCACTGTGGATTTACACCTCAGCCTCATATCCTTAAAAAATGCTTTATTTCCATTACTTACTGTCTCCCAAATATATAGTTAGTCCAACATTAACATTGCAGTCTCCTACAGTGCCTCCAGAATAACCACATGCCTGGGTTGTTGGTTTTTTGGGGTTTTTTTCCCCCTATAAATAGGCATCATTCCCAGAGGAAAAAGTCTCAAATTCAGTGTGTTCCCCATTTTATTATATCTATTCTACCTAGGACAGAATAAAATCAGTCAGTCTGGGAAGTCAGTCAGTTTCATTTCAGAAGGTGGGGGGAGGGCTGCAAAGAATAAATTATTTGACTTTGATCCAGAAGTACTAGTACCTTCTGAGTTTCAGATTCAAAACCCTTTCAAAAGTGGTGAAGACTTATGTCTGGTTTTATGTAAACGTCAACTTGAGACGCTGTACATTTTACTTTTGTTGCAAACCACAAATCATCCCAGATTAATAATTCTTGACAGACTCTTCATTCACCTCCTCTGACTGATGAATTTGTAAAAAAGATAAATAAAACCACAGAGAACCAGATGAATTTCCCAATGTTTGGATTTTCATCGCGAACAATTTCAGATAGATTTGTCATTCCAAATGTCAGAGTATCTTCCCCATTGTGCATCTTTCTAATCAGTGGGCCTAACTCAGTGTGAAACATTTTAAATCATTATTTTAAGGAAATATAGCTACCTGAATGTCTTGTACCTTGACATTATGCAGAAGTTGGAAGTAGCTTCACACAGGGCTGATAACCAGCTAAAGAGATGGCATCACAGTTTGGAGGTGTGGATTTTATTAGTGACTGCAGAGTGAGATTTGTTTAAGAAATAAGTTTATACATGCAATGATATAAGAACTGCAAATGAACTACACATTTAAGCAGCATAATGAAAGTATTAGGATTATTCCATTAATAAAATGACCTATTAGAAAAACCAGCCACCATCTTTAGTTCACTTAAATGAATCCTCAGAAAAAAACAGTCAGGTTTTCAAGGTCTACATTCTTCCTGCCAACTGTTGCAAAGAAAGTGATGTCCATTCTCTGACCTGAAGGCACCTATGAAGCCTGTTTTACATGAGGAAAATAGTAACTATCCATACCAGGGCATTTCCTTTTCTTTGCAATTTGTCTTGCTTCTGAGGGAGACACTTTCTAAAATACAAGCTCAAGTTTTAACTACTGCGGCCTCTTAGGCAGCCAGTAAACCAACTCACTCCTTTCTTCATCATAATACTTTCATATGTACTCCACTTACTAGAGGAGTGCCTCATCAGGGAATAGGTATTCCAATCGAAGTTAAATGTCAGTAAAGCTGTTCTATCTTGCACCAAAAGCTAGGGTTGGTACCAATCAGCTTGGTGATCAAGGAGTCAAAGTTTGGGTAAAACCACCTTTGCCCATGCCCCTGTATTTTTGCTGAGCAGTTTGGCCGTTTTGGTGCATCTGGGTCAATGATTATACAAAATGTGTGTGAATGGGTGACAGGGAACAGATGTACATTTTTCCATTGCTAAGCTTGTCAGTGGAATTTTTGAGAATGAATAAGCAGTGGTGTACCTGTTCCTCAGTTGTAATTAGAGGTCCAGGTAAGTTCAAGGTAAAATGAGCCTTTCCTTTCAAATCTTTAGGGGTTTTATAACAGTGTCTCACCTGAAATCCAGAAAATAATTAATGCCGTATGACTAAGTGTAAAAGTTAAATCAGAAATCCTACTGCAAATCTAAGGAAAATTAGCTCTGTATAATATATGACACAACCTTCAACTGCTAGTAATCTAGGAGAAGTTCACAGCCAACTCTTCAGACATCCCGAATTATAGATGATACTGTTAAACTAATTTCCCCCAGAAGGAATGAATGTATGCTTTACGATTGCTCTCATGAGACCATTTATGGAAGTGGGGTCAATGGGGACCTTTTATATGTTACTAAAGGGACATTTATAGAAAAATAAAACAGCATGCATGATTCACTATGGAGAACTATAATGGGGACAAATTAAATGCCACATTTTAATGTTCCTGTCCTAAATTTGTTAAGCAAAACAAGAAACTTATTGTATTGCCTTTGTATATATGTATTGCCTTTATATCGAGTGATTGGACACAGGATTAAAGAATAATTAAGTAAGTATTTTTTAGGACAGGATTTCTCAGTCACATCTGTAAGTGACACTGGTAGATGGAGATGCTGTATGTCAATAAAGATATAGCTTAAGGGCCATAACCAAGGGTTTCTGGTGCAAAGGGTTTTTTATTAAAAAACAAACAAAAAATCACAATAGATTTCAAAATTTCCAACCTTATTTTAGAATGTTCTAGAATACAATCTTTTCCTCTAGGTGTTCAGAATTTGGCAATTAAAGATTCAAAGTTATTGAAATTGTTAACCAAAAATATGACACTTAAGATACGCCCACAACTTTTAGCCAGACTTTCTCCTATTCAAAGGCCTCTTAATCCTACCCTGTGACCAGCAAGCCAGAACAATGAGGATGCACAGAGATGCTGCTAGATATATTCACTGCACAAGGACTCAATGCTGCATGACAAGCTTCCATGTAGCATGCTGCTGCAACACACTAAAGCATGTCTTTGATATATAAGCTATCACAGAGTTCATAAGTTTTTGGACGTGCTAACCACCTTTTCTGCAGGCTAAATGGAAGAAGCAATTAAGCTCCTTGATGGAGTAACATAAACAATAGAAGCTACTGCCCAAGGCACATGGAAAGGCCTAAGCAAGAACTAATTGATGGAGAATAAAAGGGGTTGGTTGTTTCCCTGAGGACCGACTATAAACGCAGTCACTGGGGCAGAAAGCAACTAGAAAGCAATCAGAAAACCAGAGAGCCAGTCACGAATGTGCCCTGTGAGAGAGCAAAGACAGAGCTCCTTGGGGCACAGGACTTGCTATAGGGGAAGGCTTGGAACAGTGACAAAGGAACAGGACTTTATACACATTATTTGTAACTAAACATTGCACCAAAGAAATATCTGACTCATAAAATCAATTTGTCCTCCTACCACAACAACCCAGCCAGGCCACGAATATCAGCTAACCACATGGGCCAAGGGGAAACCATGCTATGGTACACACTGTTCTACGCCTATAAGAACTAAGATGCACTGCTTTAGGAATTTTCACTGCATTTTGTCTGTCCTTCCCAGGCCCCTGTGCAGAAGTGCTGTTAGCCTGCCAACTGAGTAAAGCAATCCACTTCCAGCAAAGCATGCTCTAGGTTTCTGTCTGCAGCCTCTGTTCCAACTGATGGCAAGGCCTAGATCCAACTCTAGGCAATTGCATTAATGCCAACAGGTGCAAAAGGTAACTCATTTCAGAACCAGGAGGTAGAAGCGGGGCATGGGACATGATGCAGGACATTTTAGCAGTGGCTTTTCACCCTGAGAAGGAGATCATGCAGGCTGCATGAAGTCGTGGTGAAGTGTAGATAGCTGATGCAGGTGTTAATAGGTGTAGAATCCCTCTATGCTCACCAGTGCGTCGAGAATGGGACCACAAGCACAGAGTGATGGTGCTACACTGTCATGCAAACCTGTGATGCCAGCAGTGGGTCCAGAACTTGTGTGTGAGGAAGACCATCCACCTGGAGCTGTATGAGGAAATTGCCCCAGCCCTCCAGTGTTAGGACACACAAATGAGGGAGGCCATACCAGTGCAGAGGCAGGGTGCTATTGTCATCTGGAACCTGGCCACCCCAGACTGTTACAGGTCAGCGGCTAATCAGTTTGGTTTGAGCAAGTCAACTGTCAGTGTTATGGTAATGGTATTTAATACTGCAATGTAATCCTGCCCTCCAAAGCACTTACAACCCCTCCCAGTTTGCTACTGACCACACATTTTATAAGTCTACTCTTTATGCTATTATCCAAATCATTTATGAAGATATTGTCTAGAACCAGATCCAGGACAGATCCCCACAGGGCCCCACTTGAAATGACCTTCCAGCTCGATTGTGAACTATTGATAACTGCTCTTTGAGTATGGTTTTCCAGTCAGTTCTGTATGTGTGACTATTTCATAGAATATCAGGGTTGGAAGGGACCTCAGGAGGTCATCTAGTCCAACCCCCTGCTCAAAGCAGGACCAATCACCAACTAAATCATCCCAGCCAGGGCTTTGTCAAGCCTGACCTTAAAAACCTCTAAGGAAGGAGATTCCACCACCTCCCTAGGTAACCCATTCCAGTGCTTCACCACCCTCCTAGTGAAAAGGTTTTTCCTAATATCCAACCTAAATCTCCCCACTGCAAGTTGAGTCCATTACTCCTTGTTCTGTCATCTGGTACCACTGAGAACAGTCAAGATCCATCCTCTTTGGAATCGCCTTTCAGGTAGTTGAAAGCAGCTATCTAATCACGCCTCATTCTTCTCTTCTGCAGACTAAACAATCCCAGTTCCCTCAGCCTCTCCTCATAAATTATGTGCTCCAGCCCCCTAATCATTTTTGTTGCCCTCTGCTGGATTCTCTCCAATTTTTCCTCATCCTTCATGTAGTGTGGGGCCCAAAACTGGACACAGTACTCCAGATGAGGCCTCACCAATGTTGAATAGAGGGGAATGATCACGTCCCTTGATCTGCTGGCAATGTCTCTACTTATACAGCCCAAAAGGCCATTAGCCTTCTTGGCAACAAGGACACACTGTTGACTCATATCCAGCTTCTCATCCACTGTAACCCCTAGGTCCTTTTCTGAAGAACTGCTGTCTAGCCATTTGGTCCCTAGTCTGTAGCAGTGCAAGAATGAAATTTAAAGGGGAGGCCTCCAATTTACCATCCAATATCAAATTGGTCCTTTGACCCACTTCATACCAGAAAATCTTGATATTGGGCACTCCCAAAATATATGTGCTTATGTAATACCAAGGGAATTGAATTTCTAGTAGCAGTCAGCATTTCTGAGGCCCATTACCATTAGGCAATGTGGGCACCACTATATTCGAAAATATATCTTTTGGCGAATAAGCCATAGTTTCAGGACTATAGTTCCTTTTCTAACATTAGATACAATTGTATTCACTTGGGTCATAGATAGTTGTGTAAAAAATGTATTTTAAAATATAAAAGGTCAAAAGAAAATCTTAGGAAAATTCACATACATTAGACAACTGCTAAACTTGTGCATTCATCAATGTTCTTGCAAAACTGTGTCCTTTTAATGGGTGTGTTTCTTGAACAGCTACTTTTCAGAAGGTTCTGCTGAAGGATAGCTTAATTCTCTATATGGAAATATGTGCATGGAATGCATGTAAATTCAGCCTTTTACATGCCTTTTCCTGTAACAGGTGTTTAACTGGCTTCACTATACTGAGCAAACTGCCAACTGCATAAAACCCTTTAATAAAAAATCTTAAAGTCCTGCAAATGGATCCACCTAGGTGCCTCTCAATGCTGTGCTGAGTCCCACTGAAGTCAATAGGGCTTCCTGTGAGTGCAGCAGATTCATTTGCAAGGTTGTAGTGCTTCCTTGTGAAAAGGTTGTGGTCATCTGAATGTGTCACTGGCCTACACAGACACTCAAGGCCTGCAGTGGAGAATTAAATTGAATTCCTCCAAGCAAGAGGCATATGGCCCATTCACAAGTTACTAATGTTAAGTAAAAGATAATTAGATCTTGTTTAGCACCGAATATACACAAAATGTTTCACAAAGCAACTAGTTAGAAACTCTACTGATAGTACAGGCAAACTGTAGCAGCCACATTTACAGAGAGTGTTGGACAATAGAATAGAAAGTTGGAAAGTTAGGTCATGATGCTTGTTCTTCAACGTTTTGCAAAAATACTCAGGAATCTAGACTTTCACAAGAGACAAGTTAAAGAAATGTGGTTGAATATCAACCATATAGAATGGCATCTCTAACATGCCTCTTTCCAGTCCTAAAACCGATATTTAGGTCTTATGAGTGCAGGTCCTAATACTGAATGTGACTAGATTTGACCCAACAGCCTTTTGACTCATAAATGTGAATGCTATGAGCAGAGACATGCTGTGCTTAACATCAAAAAAATGATTTATAAATGAGAACATTGTAATGAGGATGGAGTGCACTTAAAGTGAGTGTTTTTGGCAGCAATGATCCAGGGTGAAATTTTCAAAATAGACTTATGCTCTTAGGACCAAATTTTCAATGTTATTTCTTCTTATGTGTCATTTCCATTACTGGAGGTTTCCAAGTTCCATAGTTGTCCATTCTGTTCGATCCTCTGCTAATCTTTTTGTGGATGAATAGTCCTTTTATCCACATTATCCATCCATGATCATCTTTTTCTGCCCTGTGTTCTTCTGCCATCAGCTTTCCTTTTCAGAACCCATAAACATGCAATCTAACAAAGTATTTAGGTGCCTTAAAATGCAGATAGGCATCTAGAGGGATTTACAAAATCAAATAGCTTAGGTGCCAAACTCCCATTGAAAGAGTTAGGGAATGGGAATTAGGTACCTAACCCGCTTAGCCACTTTTGTAAATCCCAGTAGATACCTATCGGCATTTTATAAAGACCTTTGTGAATCTTGTCCTAATGATGGAAAAGGCCTAGAGATCTAAATAAAATTAGGGATGTGTATCTAACCATGCATTTAACCATGTCAGCTATTTGCTAATTGGCTCATTTGGCTCATAAGTATATGCAGCTGCTTCTTCATATCTCCCCAAGGTATTTAGTGCAAAAGGGTCAAGGGATGTACCTTGTTCTCCCTTCAATATGATAAATGTATCCGCAACAGATGTTTCTTGTATCCCCTTCCCCAAAAATAATAGATGTATTCTGTGTAACCTATTATCTATAGGTCAGTGTAATGACGTAGAAGAATCAAGGCTAAGTTGTTTGTTACTGGTTATAAAAAAGGGCCTGTTTGGCCCTGTAAGGTGTGTCTCTCCTCTGGCATTAGCCGATGGGAGCACCCTCTCAGCTGACTGACAAATAAAGGTCCTGGTACCCGTCTTCTTGTCTCTCCGTGCCTCCTTGGTGTAATTAGGTAAGCTCCGGGGGGAAACGGGCCCTATTTGGCCAACACTAACTCTTGGGACTTTGGAGCCTAGTCACTTATGCACGTCTGAAAATGTTATTGCACTTCTTCAGAATTCTTTATATAGCACCTAACACACTGGGGCTCTATGCATTACTGTTATATAAAATATTAAAACCAACAGACTATACAATTCAATGTTATGTGTATGTATATATATATAGATAGATACATAGATAGATAACACAACTATGTTATATATATATATGTATACAATTAGATAGAGAGTTGCACATTGTTGTTTTTAATCTCTTTTATTACAGTAGTACAGTATATAGCTCCAGATGATGAGCTTTGTGTTCCCATTCTATTTAGTGCCACAGAGAAGAGCCCTACTGAAGTATGGATATGAGAAGAAGTTATTGGGAGGCCTTGTGCTGGTCGTATTGTGGACAACAAGAAAATATATTTATTTATTATTCCATCTGCTGCTCATTATAAATATCAAACTTTCAGACAAGTTCTGCCAAAAGCATCTACTTGGGTAAAAACTTGGATTTACTAAACTTTCTGCAGCATAAGATACCAGCCCAATAATCCCCTGCTAATTTATGGCACCATATGCGACATTTTTATTCAATCTTGATCAGTAAAAAATTAAAACTTTGATCACTTTTGGAGATTCTGGGCTAAGATTTCCATTTGTAACTATCAATTATTTAAATAATAGTTTAAAAGGGCTCTACGCTTTCAAAAAAATAAAAGTAATTTAATCAGCAAAGGCAAATGATTGCAAGTCTTTAGCTACATATGGAATGAAAATTCTGCATAAAATAGTCACATTGCCATCTACTGACAGCTCTTTATAAAAAAGCTAGCTTTTTTTCCCATTAACCTAACTGTCTGACTATGCACTTAATGATCTCTCTTTTGACATACAGTAGTACAAAGAATGAGGGACATGCAATATATGTTGTTCAATACACCCATTGCAATAATCCTACTTCTGATGGAATCCATTTCAAGCCATTCAGGCTTTCGCAGTTATATACTGCAATTAGATACGTTTATTAATGACATTATTGCACAGTATTTCATAGGAGGTAAAACTGTTTTCAAGAAAGTAACTACAGAAGAGTATGTTAATAAATCTGTGCTGCATGTACAGTACATGGAGACTTGCTAATAGGATTTCCATAATAACAGCAATCTCACCATACATTTTATAATACCAATCACTATGCAACTCCCATATTGTTATTACATTATGTGAAAAATAGGATTTCATATTAAGGATACATATTATGGACTAAAACAGCAATGTAACTGATGCACCTGTGTATTAAAGGTTTTCATCACTTATTTATACTGAAATATATTTTGGCCTGAGTCTTGGTTAATACAACAGCAGCATGTAATACTGCTTTAAACAAAATCTAGGCCTTGTGTCAGTTTCACCTTACTATATATGGGTCAGTAAATCCTAAAGGGGATCTGTAGATGAACTGAAGCAGCCCTCTCTCACCAAAGCAAACAAATCAAGTTCACATTCGCTCGCTCTGTTACACAACCAATAGTATTAATCTCCAAAATTAAGGCCATCTCCGGCTTCTCACTACTGAATCCAGCTGAATGATTTTTTAACTCTGTTCCATAGCATGAGGTGATTTTTCCTCACCCTGGCCTCCTACAACTTCATACACTATTTTCAAAAATCAACAGAGTAGCAGGTGCTGTATAACCTTTAATATCTGTGTCCAATTTTGCAGACAGCCAAATCTGCCCTTAAAAATATAATTCTAAATGAAAGTTGTAAGAGCTATATATCTTGAACACTTGGAATGCTGCCATTCTCCAGACTTGCTTTTACATACTCTAACATTTCACCTTGCAGGGGAATAGATCTCAGCATACAGAACAGTTAAAAATAATCTTGTCCTATAAAGTGGCCAGATTCTGTCTTCACTCACAGAAGCTTGACACCAGTATAACTCCATTGCTTTCATTAGACTTAGACCCAGTCTACACTACAAGATTAGGTTGGCATAATTATGTCACTCAGGGGTGGGAAAACTTCCACACTGGGATGTGGATTTAAGCTGACCTAAGCCCCACGTAGAGAGTGCTAAGTCGACAGAAGAATTCTTCCATCGACCTAGCTACCACTCTTGTGGGAGTGGATCACCCACACTAATGAGAGAACCCCTCCCAATCAGCCTAGGTAGTGTCTACACTGAAGTGCGCCAGCAGTTCAGCTGTGCCACTATAGTGCTTTACGTGTAGACAAGCCTTTACTCCTTAGCCAAACTGGCAGAACAGAGGAATCTGACCTAGAATTCTTTTTAGAAATTTGAGGTCAGGTGGAGATTCACAAAACAGAATATGTCTACCCAAGAAAATAAAGAACAAAACCTGGCATGCTTGTTTCAAAGGCAGTTAATTTTCTTAGCTTAGATTACTATTATTTATATATGTTATGCTTACTTTATCCCAGCATCTCAAAGCATTTTCCAAACATTAATTAAACCTCACAAACTGAGCTGGGCAAATAGCTGATTTTTCTGTTCACTGGCTGTTCTGAAAAATTAAATATATATATATATCAGTGTGGGTAAACTAAAACTGAAATTTTTCAAAATTCTCATTGAATCAAAAAAAGTCAGAAAAAAATCATTATGTGTATTTTTAATAAAAGCAAAGGAAGTGAAGGACTTGATTCACAAAACACGGTGGGAGAAAGAAGAGGTGGTGCCCTTATAACCTTTAGCCCAGTGGTTAGGGCACTCAACTGGGATATGGGAGAGACAGGTTTGAATACCCGCTCTGAAGCAGAGACTTGAACCCAAGTAAGTACCTTAATCAGCAGGCTGTCAGCTATTCTGCAATGGGTCTCTCTCATTGAAGTTGTCCCACTTACTACAAAATATATGAATACACTTTGGGCCAGAGACAGAAAATGACTCTATAGCCTGGTGGCTAGGGCACTCACCTGGAGTTGGTAGGGGGACACATGCCCTAACCACTGGACAAGAAGTTGTAAGGAAGGCGGCACCTTCTCCTCCTGTGGTGTGTGAACCCTAGCTGGAAAAATCTAAATAAGACATTTCCTTAATGCTAAAATGGTCTGTCTAAACATTCCAACTTTTTTCCAAACTGAAACAATTTGCCGAAATCAACACCAATTCCCAAAATGTTTTGTTTGACCTCAGTATGCATTTTTCAGTAAAAAAAGTTTCAGACAAAAACTTGCACCCATTTCTTCTCAGAACAGTGCTATCCAACAGAGAAATGGGCAAACGGAGGCAGAGAGAGATTAAGCAACCTATTGCCACATCACACAGTAAGAGTCAGTGGAGATGGAAACAGAATCCAGGAGCACCAATGATCCTCAGGGTCATGCTATTTCACAATCTCTTGCCACTACCGTGTGCACAGTTTGGCAAGGAAGCAAAATTGTCAGAGAAGCAGCAGATTTTAAAATATTAAATAAAGTAATTAGAGGACTGCCTTGAATATTTCCTGTTTAAGTGTTTTAATTTCATGCTATCCTGGAGTACTTTCTTGCTGGTGGTATGTGATCATGGGTGTTTTTGTTTTTTAGAACTGGTATATATTTTATGCTTGCAGTCTCAAGCATCAGAGTATTTTATTTTATCTCCTTTATCTCTTTTTCTGGATTTACACAACTGTTTAAATCTTTTTAGCAGTATTGAGCCATGTCTAATTATTCCTTGCTCACTGGTACATGTCTAATAACTAGAATGGTTAAATGTCAAGACAGAATGGTTAGTATGCACACAGTATGAAGATGAAGGCGGGCCATCTTGAGGTAATATAGTGTTTAGTTTAAATTCATTTTGTCTACAGATAGATAAAACAACTGCCAGATTTAACAATCTGCAACTTGCTGTTTTGTCTTCTTATCCAATGGTTGTCGGCAACATCATCCCGAAACTGAGCCCTCTGGCAATTCAAATGAGTGCAGAATAAAATATGAAGATGAGATTTGCCTTTCATTGAAAAATCAATGTAAAAAGTCATGATTTTTCTAAGAAACTAACATATAAAAAGGGAAAATAGAAATGTATTATACAAAGTTTCTAAAATTACCCACCGTGATCATTTTAAATACTGCCTGGATGAAACTTGAATGGAGATACTTTGCCCTTGAGAGATTGATAAATTAATTTATTTAAAGGACAAAGACAAAACCAAGGGCCAGATTTTCAGATGTGTAAGTAGATACCACTACTCCAGTTAAAGTTAATGTGTGTTGCTGGTGATCGGCAACTCTGAAATCTGGCTCCAAATGCCACCACATACTTAACATATCTTCTTGAAGAAGAATTACCAGCATTAGGAAGTACTGGATATCATCAACAGGAACTTTCCAAAAGCAACTTTCAAGTTTAAATTTATCACTGGTACATTTTTAGCAGATTTTTTTTTAACAGTAGTGGAAAACTTTGAAATTTCCCTTTTGTCAGGTTGGTAAATAAGGATAGAAACAAAAAATAGAAAACTATAACATACACACCACAGTTCCGGACATAAGATGCTCAGCCATGTAACCTCCATACCTTAGGAGGTCTGCAGAAACGAACAAGAAAGCATGCTAGGAAGTGAGCAAGAGCAAATACAACTAGAACAAACAGTTCATAATCTCCAGCAGGGAAATTACAATGAATGAGGATGTGAAAGATTATTACTTTGATATTTTAATGGCATCAATTACACACGTAACCTGCTGGGCTAAGATTTGGCCTATAAAACATACCTCCTGCACTAAATAGAAGAAAGAAACCTAGATAACTTCAGGGACATTGACGTGTTTTAATAGGAATCAGTGCATGAAGAAAATACCACTCCCTACAAAACTGCTGCACCATGCAGGATTTTCTTTACCTTGCTTCCAAAAAGTGGAAGAGAGAATCTGAATGAAAAAAATCAATCACAGAGAAAGTTACTGAGCTGACATACTGGTGTGTTTCAGTGTTTTCTTTGGCAAATAAATGAAAAAAAAATACATACTGGTAGCATCAGAATCTGTTTAAACTTTAAGTGGCTCAATGAGGTAATGGTACAGGAAGGGCTAATGCTTCAGACATTAGCTACAGCCAAAGTTTTATCCTCACTTGACACTTCCAGTAGGTTTTGGCAGATACTGCTACACAGGGACTGTGCCAGTTTCACCTCTACAATAGTAACAGTGCCAAAGTCCCAAAGAGCTATATCCTCAGTGGGAGTAAATTGATGTGATTTGATTGAAACATCAATATAGCTACACCATTTCGTACCAGTTGAGGATCTGGGACCAAGGAGCTAGGAATTTTCAGTTAATTTCATTTGGAATCACCTATGCATCTAGAAGAAAGTACCTTAGCCCTTGGAGAGACAAAAGTGCAGTACCAATAGTGCATAATGTTGTCATATATTAGACAACAGGGGTAAAACAGAATGTATGATTGCATTCATTACTAAATTCTGAGATATTTCAGATTAAAGCTACTGAACACAGAACATTTGCCTCTGTCTTCATGAACAATGTCAGCTTCTAGACTACTGGCTGGTCACCTCCTCCCCATGCAGTGCTGTCCAGTGCCTCTATGGAGAAAGAAGTGGTTCAGGACTATTTAGAAAAGCTGGACAAGCACAAGTCCATGGGGCCGGATGTGCAGCATCCGAGGGTGCTAAAGGAGTTGGTGGATGTGATTGCACAGCCATTGGCCATTATCTTTGGAAACCCATGGCAATCGGGGGAGGTCCCGAATGACTGGAAAAAGACTAATGTAGCCCATCTTTAAAAAAGGGAAGGAGGAGGATCTGGGGAACTACAGGCCAGTCAGCTTCACCTCAGTTCCTGGAAAAATCACGGAGCAGGTCCTCAAGGAATCAATTCTGAAGCACTTAGAGGAGAGGAAAGTGATCAGGAACAGTCCACATGGCTTCACCAAGGGCAAGTCATGCCTGACTAACCTAATTGCCTTCTATGAGGAGATAACTGGGTCTGTGGATCTGGGGAAAGCAGTGGATGTGTTATTCCTTGACTTTAGCAAAACTTTTGATACGGTGTCCCACAGTATTCTTGCTGGCAAGTTAAAGAAGTATGTGCTGGATGAATGGACTATAAGGTGGATAGAAAACTGGCTAGATCATTGGGCTCAACTGGTAGTGATCAATGGTTCCATGTCTAGCTGGCAGCCGGTATCAAGCCGAGTGCCCCAAGGATCGGTCCTGGGGCCGGTTTTGTTCAATATCTTTATTAATGATCTGGAGGATAGCACGGACTGCACCCTCAGCAAGTTTGCACATGACACTAAACTGGGAGGAGTGGTAGATATGCTGGAGGGTAGGGATAGGATATAGAGGGACCTAGACAAGTGCAGAGGACAAGGACAAGTGCAGAGTCCTATACTTAGGACATGCACTGCTACAGACTAGGGACCGAATAGATAGGCAGCAGTGCTGTGGAAAACAACCTAGGGGTTATAGCGGACGAGAAGCTGGATATGAGTCGACAGTGTGCCCTTGTTGCCAAGAAGGCTAATGGCATTTTGGGCTGTATAAGTAGGGGCATTGCCAGCAGATGAAGGGACATGATCATTCCCCTCTATTTGATATTGGTGAGGCCTCATCTGGAGTACTGTGTCCAGTTTTGGGACTCACACCACATGAAGGATGTGGAAAAATTGGAGAGAGTCCAACTGGAATTGTTTAGTCTGCAGAAGCGAAGAATGAGGGGAGATTTGATAACTTCTTTCAACTACCTGAAAGGGGAGTCCAAAGAGGATGGATCTAGACTGTTCTCAGTAGTGCCAGATGACAGAACAAGGAGTAATGGTCTCAAGTTGCAGTGGGGGAAGTTTAGGTTGGATATTAGGGGGGAAAAAAATCACTAGGAGGGTGGTGAAGCACTGGAATGGGTTACCTAGGGAGGTGGTGGAGTCTCCTTCCTTGGAGGTTTTTAAGGTCAAGCTTGACAAAGCCCTGGCTGGGATGATTTAGTTGGAGATTGATCCTGTTTTGAGCAGGGGGTTGAACTAGATGACTTCCTGAGGTCCCTTCCAACCCTGATATTCTATGATTCTCTGATTTCCCAATTAGGAGAGAAATAGTAATTTGGACATACTGGGTAAAACTTTCAAAAGCACCTAAGTCCCATCTTCAAAAATGAATTAGGGTGAGATTTTTAAAATATATTTAATAGACACCTAAAGATGGAGAGTTTCAGAGTAGCAGCCGTGTTAGTCTGTATCCGAAGAAGTGGGCTGTAGTCCACGAAAGCTTATGCTCTAATAAATTTGTTAGTCTCTAAGGTGCCACAAGTACTCTGTTCTTTCTAAAGATGAAGACAGATCCTTAGCAAGATTTTCTAATATACCTAAAATCAATAGTAATTAGCTGCCTAGGTGCTTGAGAAAATCCTAAGTGCCTATCTTCATCTTTAAGCACCTAAATACCTCTCAAATCTTGCCTTAGGCACTTTAGGAGCCTATATTTCACTGAAAGTCAATTTGAGGCTATGTCTACATACCTGCAGCTACACCACTGTAGTGTAGACACTTGCTACAGAGACAGAAGGGAATTTTTCACACCTTTGAGCAACATAGCTAGGTTGACTTAAGTTTTTGGTGTAGCCCAGGACTGAGTATCACAAGAGTTCAAAGCCCCAGGCACTGGGAAATGTTGGGAGTTTGGGGAGCATCTGGGCTTGGTAGGACCTAAGGGGACCGTTTTTTCTAATTTTTAGGCAGCATTTGATCTTGCATAAGTCTTTGCAGGATCAAATCCTAGAAGAGTATTTTTTCTCAGTTTCAGTGAAGATTTTTATAATATACCAACACCTAAGAGGGAGCCATATCTGATGGATCTGAACAAACATAAGGATCAATCTATCAGAGGGGAATAAAAAATGGCACTTACCTAAACTATCATATCAGACTTGAAAAACGTTTATTTAGCAATTGATTAAGGGCTCAAAAGACAGCATCCTGAACAATAACTACCTGACTGAACATACAAATCAGGTACCTTAGAGGTCTAAATGCTATCCCCAATATCATCTAGCTGGCTGTTAACACACACACACACACACACAAAGTGATGTCCACAGCAGGTGCCTAAATGCTAGAGCAATCTTTTCCATTAATGGAACCTCCCAAACCAAACCATAATGTAGGGTCACATTTATATTTGGTGTGTGATCACCCTATTAACTACTGTAGCCAAGATTCAAAATGAAACCCTCATAAATGCACATGACAGCTCTACCAGGTGAGATAAAGGAGATTTTTCCCTTCAGGCTGAGCTAGTACAAATCTCTGCAGGAATTCTTTCTTCCATGTATGAAAAGAAGATCGGAGATTTTAAAAAATGCTTTGTCTATTTTATACATATTTGGTGAGTAAATTAAATATACATGCCTGACAAACATACATGTCAGGTCAAATGACTTGTATTTTATTAAGGATTCTTTAGGTTTGATTTGCATCATCTCTTGCAAACTTATTTTCCTATTTTAAATTTTATTGCAGGTGGGAGAAATAATATACTGTAGCTAAATTCAAACTGGGTGTTTAATTGCTAAATTTCTATTAAAGAAATAGAACTCTTGACAATATAAATTATTTCCTTGCATCACTGTTATGAAACAGATGATATCCTATAGAAAAGACAAGAGAACACAGCAGAGTTGTGGTTAGGAGTTACAATAGGTATACATATTTTATAGGTGTTATATCAATGATTTTTTAAATCAGTTTATCCCTGTCACAGGGTGCGTCACTTTCTGCCAGTCCAGTGCCTCCTCCTAGTCACTCTGGGGATTAGCTTGAGGCCAACTCCCTCCCGTCTGCAGTTTGCACTCCGTTACTCTGTCTCTGTTGACCACCTGCAGCCCGTTGCAGCCTCAGGAATTCAGTGTCCTCTTTTTGTCTCAACCCTCTGGCTGTGTCACCATCTGTGTTTCCCCCTTCCGGGGGCAGTTAGTATTGCAATCCACTAGTCTGGCCATTTTCCCAGTGGCTAATGTGGTGGTGGGGAACCCAAACCTGCCCACTACTCCGGGTCCCAAGCCAGGGACCCCGTAGATGGCAGCCACATGCTGCATCCCCTACAACTGCTCAGTACATTTCACTGAGCCACTTCCCCACAGCCCTAGCACCTTCTTCGCCCTTACCTCAGGGCCTCAAAATATCAGTCCTAGCAGTCAGCCAGGAGCTCCCTCTCACTCCCTTGGTCCCTGCCAGCAACTGCTCTGTCTATGGTGCTAGCTTTCATCCACATGCTAGGAACCCAGTCCTCCCTCCTTGAGTTCCAGGCAGTGACTGACTGCTCTACCCTTTTATATGAGCCTGCCAGGTCCAGATTGGTTGCTCCCTGCAACTCCTCCCTGATTGGTTGCACCTCACACAGCCTCTCTGGGCCATTCAGAGGATTCACCTCCACTGCTCCCTGCTGAGGTTAACCCTTTCTACTCCTGTTTGGGGCGGACACCCCACCACAATCCCCTTTGGCCCATTTTTACACCAATAGGCCCCATTCAGCAGAGCACTTAAACATGTGGGTAACTTTAAGCATGTGCTTAAGTGCTTTGAAATTAGGCATATGCTTAAGTGTTTTGCTGAATTGGAGCTATAGTTCAGTAGTTAAACTAATACAGACAGGTTTCAGGGGTTCTAGCCCACGAAAGCTTATGCCCAAATACATTTGTTAGTCTCTAAGGTGCCACAAGGACACCTCATCTTTTTTGCTAATACAGACAGTAAGTCAATTTTTAGTAATTTGTATGTCTGTAAAGGTAACAGTGAAACTGCATAGGTTTTAAATTGCAAAGATTTGTAATACTTTTTCTTACTATCCCTCATGTCTCCAATACTCTGGATGTGAAGTGCCACTTACAATGAGCAATCAACATACAGAAATGGAACATACATATTGCTTTTTGTTTTATTGAGAATAAGTAGATTGTACAAATAAGCTTGATTGGTCTATGATGAAAATCTGACCATCTGTAACAACTCATATTGTGAAGCTATTGCATAGTTAATTATTGTGATTAGTGTTACAATTCTGCAATCAGAAATCTGTACCAGATCCAAAGAACACAACAGGATCATACTCCACATATATAGGCTTAGATAAGAACCCCCTGCTGAAATTGCCACACTGCACTAGCTGGTTGATCAACCGGAAATGTGGTGAAGCTCTCTCCTCACATTTTGTTACACAGAAGCCAGACGAATGCATGACTTATGATGGAATGGAAAAATACAATCTCCAGAGGCAAAAATATAAAGGGAAAAATGGATCACATGACCAGAGAGCCTATATAAATTAACTTACTAGTCGGGCTCTTCGAAAAATGCTCCAAAGCAGGTAAAATAACTTCAACACAGGGAACAAAATTCACAGTGGCATGTGAGACAAAATACACATTGTTAAGTCAGTATATGCTATCACATTAACTTGTGTTGGCCAGGGAGAAATTTGTGACCAAATGGTTGTACAGCTAACAAAGACAAGATCCGGGCTTTTTTTATTTGATTTTTTCAAGTACCCCTCCACTAAGGAGACTTATAGGTTTTCAGGAAATGTATGCACTTTTGCCATGATGCCTACAGAAGACTTGACAATGATTAGGATGTTGGTGTGCTCAGACCGTTGCCTATCATACTGATAAATATGATCTTATTGTTTCCTTGTGTTTGCCTGTGCGTCTGCCTGTATCCATCTGTTGTCTCTTGTACGCTTCTGTTCTGTGTTTGTACAGGGCCTAGAACAATAGAGGCCTGATCCATGACTAGGGCTCCTCGGTGCTACAATAATACAAATACTAATAAAGTCTTTTTTATTATATTTTGTCTTTGTTGGACATTTATAGCTTTTTTGTTTTTTTTTTCTTTTGTAGCAGCAGTTTATTGTGTTTGTAGGATTTTTTCCTGAGGAAAGAATGAACCAGATTTGTGGTTTTATGTTTCTGGTGTGCATAACAAAATAAAGATATAAGAGGTCAAATATTAAAACTGGCATCTAAGGACCTGACCCTATTGAAGGAAATGAGGCTATGGGAGTTTGGATAGTGACCTTAAGGAAACTGAAACAGGTCCCAAATGATCTTCTATTTTTATGTTAGAGAAACTTCCTCACCACTGGTTTTCATCACTCCCTTTCCACTAAAACCATGAATTGAGTTTGGAGTGGAAAGGAAGAACTCCATATAATGCTGAGAAAGCCATGATTTCACTAGGATTTTGTAGCTACTGGTTCTAGAGGAAAGGAAGTGATGAAGAACGGTGCTGCATAGAAACCAGAAGCTCTTAGTGAAGCCATGGCTAACTGGGGGATGGAAAGCACACCAGGGTTTCAGTAGAAACTTTTGGTTTCTGTTATTTATTTAAATAACTGGTAATGACCCTTATATTTAGGTTGCCCAACTTTTTCCATTATAAAGTATTCTTGTGAGCTTTTCTTTTAGATGCATTAACATTTCCATTGTTTGTAGCAGGCCTTTGATATTCAGCTGGGTGAATGCTCTCAAGCTAGGGAAGAGCCTTTTCATCCACCTATGAGATTTCATTCCTATTTTGCTGATAGTCTGTTCAAAACTCCCATTTCCCTTTTGTTGCTTATGATCCTCAGGATAATGTTGACAATTATAATTGAGCACAGAAACATTCTAAGGCTGGGCTCATGCTGCAACCAAAGCAGCAGCAGCAGACTTTGTATTGGGAACATCTGGGAGCTTTGGAGCCACTGTACAGGGGTTGGGGAAAGAGGGAGAAAGAGAGCTGGGCTAGGTTCTTCCCCTGCCAGACCTGGCACATGACCCCATTGCCCTCACCCCATTAAGGAGCACCACATGTGGTAGAACCCAGCTGGGCTCCACCCTCCATAAGTCACCCCAGACCCAGCAACTGGCCAAGTGTCCCATTTTCCTCCGCCCTCTAGGAAATTACATTTGTCTGGAGCTCCCCCAGCTCCCAGGCTAAGGATCAAGGAAGCCAGGATGGACTGGACTCTTCCTTCTCCCACTCCCCCAACCACTCCTGAGATCTTGTACCTAGACTCAAAATCCATCCTCCTCTATGGAATAACAATTTTCTCTTAGTGCCAGCTAGCTTAATTAGCTCTCCACCTCAAGTGATGATAGCCTGTGTTGAAGGTTAAGGGTTCAAACCTTGTTGAGGATGCACTGGGGCAGAGAGGGAGGTAGAAGAGGTTGTTAATGTTGCACATAATGCAATTTATTTTTACCATTTTTTTTAAATCTAGTATATTACATACAAAAATAAATTATATTAAAAATGCTATTTAGGTTGCAAAGTCAAACAGAAGTTGGGAAATGATAGATGTATGATTTAAAGTTTAGGTACACACACACACACACACAGATATTTTGGAACCTGGAATAGTGAAAATATGTAATATATATTCATAAAAACTCACTACTCCGGGTTGCAAAATATCTGTGTATCAAACCAGAAACCCAACTCCTCACAAATGAAGTTTTAACACCTCAGTAGTCACAAACAAACAACGATTTTCATAAACACCTACTCCAGCATACTGTGTTTCTGACTCATCTTTGGTACACAGTCAGTACCTATTGCAATTCACTTCAGAAAGATGAAGATATTCTACATTATAAAAACAAGTCTTTTATGGTACGGACATGGCCATGATCACAAATGTGTTCTGTAAAAATCTAAGACCTGATTTTAGAGACACCTAATACCTTAATACACATCCGTCTTATGACAGGTTTTGCATTATAAACCAGGCGCCAAATCTGCAACCTGTCTGCCAAGCACAGAAACCATGCCTTTCACAGCTCAAGTGCTTATAAGCACTGATAGTCCTTATGACATATGTTGTTAATGACATAATACTTTGCTTGTCAGTGGGACTGCAAAAGCATAGGTTAGATTGACAAGTACCTAATTTGCCTGCAATACCTTGCATCTTGGAACTGGAGGAACAGAGCCTTAAAAGTACATCAATGTAATGTACTCATTTAGGAGCTGATCCTGGAAGTTATTGGAGTCAATGGGAGTTAATGTTGCTCAGCACCAATTTTGGGCTCTAGAGTAATAAGGGATGATGGGCTCTACATAAGTTCATTCAGAGGCTACCCCCAAGTGACAGCAGCCAGGGCCAGTTCTACAAGTGGGTGAGGCTCCTTGTCCAAATCTATCCCACCCCTGGTCCAACTCTTGCCCTCCTGTATTTATATCAGTCAGCTTTCTTCTTCATCAGCCTGAGTCCAACAGGGAGGTCATTTTGAGCACAGGCAAGACAATTTACCTGCTCTTAATTCAGATGCCTGCCTGTACCCAGACCTGGAACTGACACAGCCTGCAGCAACCCATAGGTGTGACTTCAAGTAAAGTCCTGCTGAGCCCCAGGCAGGAGCATGCCAAGCGCAGATAGAATCTTCAAGGAATTTAGTTGTTAAAATCTAAAAAGCCTCTATTGAGCATGGGCAAACTGCTATATTTCAAAGGTTCATAACTTAGCCAAATTTGGGCAGATTTTTATGTGGCCAGCAAAAGACATATTCTTGACACAAAAGCCACCCACCACTGCCAAAGTTTGAGTTCCTGCCCCAAAGCACAAGGGTGCTAGAGCTCTTTAAAGAAAAAGTCACCAGAATTTAACATGAGCACAACAAACATTTTTGCCTAATCTTATTCTCAGAAACAGCTGAAATTTTCCAAAAAAAAAAAAAAATCAGCCCGAGGCAGACATCAGCATGAAAAATTTTATCCTGATGGTAAAAGTTTTGCAAAGTAACAGGAAGAGTAAACTGTTCTAAAAAAAATAATGTACTTTTTAAAGAAAAAATGATTCAGGTTCTAACTCAAAGTAGATGCAAGAGCTCTGGCCTTCATATACTCTGAAGTAGCCAATGTTCTTAAGTAATAACATATTGTGCTGAAATGCTTACAGTGAAGTGAATGAAAGTGGATGCTATTTTAATAGGCTCTCTCACATCACAAAGTGTGTGTGTTCTAGTGGTTAGAGAAGGAGACTAGAAACCAGGTCTCTTGAAATCTCTGCAATGAACTTGCTGTGCAACCTTAAACAAGTCTGTTAGGCTGGGAATTGAAATTCAATGGGAGTAGGGCACCTAACTCCTAGCCGTAGCCTTTCCAGGCCTCAATTTTCCCATAATAGTTCTCTATTTCAAAAGGGTGTTGCAAGACTGTGTGTGTTTGTAAAGCACTTGCAGATCATCATCACTAAATGCAAAACATTACAGAAAATCATTTTTTCCATTGAATATGGAAATTAATTTTCATTTTATAGATTGTATGTCACTTAGTTTCTCTTAAAAGATATTTATCAGAGATTTTTATTCTGAAAGTCAGAAGAAAGATTTAATAGCAGGAGATTGGCTAGAACTTTAAAAACAATTAACCAAATACAGACATATAATAAAACTTAAAAATGATAAATATGTATTCCTATTACTGTATATGCTTTTCTATTTCATTAACTGCTTTAAATAGTATTTTTGTTAAAAATTCCATTTTAAAAGCCCATAATAATTTATAAGTCACACTTAACTGACACCATCACTACTGTGACTGGTTACCAGTTTTATTGTAAATTAGTTCAGAACTTATAGTCCTCACAGAATAGCAATGAATCTAATTCACTTAAGAATTCAACCAAGAAATATATTTCACTGTCTTAAAGTATCTTAATAAACTCAGGGAAACTATTGTGTGAAATGACCTGTATGTTTTAGAATCTAACTCTTTTCACACACATACATTTTACTTTTTAGAAAGGTGATGTAAGATGTCTTAGGTTTAGAAGGTCCACAGTACAATCAATTAACCGTGGTGGGAAAATGACGTAACAAAGGAGAATCAGGCCCACATTTATCTGTAAGTCACTTTCGCCTCAGAACTTCAGACTAAAAACAGAAAGAAAAAAAAAAAAACACACATACACATGAAAGGCATCTCTCATTTCAACTGCAAAAACTACCCTTCTGATCAACAGATTCACTAATGATCCCCAGCTTTAAGTTAAGAGATAAACTTATTATCGGTTGTAGATTCTGTAGTTCCTTTAATATTTTCAGCATTTTGATCTTTTATTCTTTTTTTACATAAAAAAGTAATGCATTTTTTCCATTCTGAAAGCCAACTATATTCATCATGATGGGCACATATGAACACCAATTTAAAATTTTGACTTGCCTGTGTAATGAAGTCATGAAGATAATGTTTGTAATCTTACTTTGAACTCTTGGCAAAAAATAAAGTTATTTAAATGGCATTTGACGGTTTTGATGTATACCCCTGATACTTTGATCCCTTCTTACTTTGAAGATGATTCCAAAAGGAAATTTCAGGCATATACTCAGGTAACATTATTTGCATAGGAGATCTAGAACCACCTACTGAAAATTTGTCACTCTAACACAGACAGAGACAAATGTTTTAAACCAATTCATGCTTTCACAGAAAATGATGGCAATCAAAAGTTTTACAGTCCCTCAGGATGCACTGTTATATAATCCATTATGTCTGACAATTCATTAGATTTCCAAAAAAAATATTTTAAGAAATGAATAGAGGCAATAGTGATACAGAAGCAAACGCTTTAAGTTCTCCATACTAATAACTTCATTTTGAGGTTTTTTGCATACCAACTAAGAACATAGATTTTTATGTTATCAATTCAAATTTTCCCTTGAGTCTAAATCCAGCAAAAAAAGAGCTTACTTGCATATTTTTGTTGCTTTTTCAAAAGCATCACAGCTCACCAGGCTGTGTCCTTTGAATCTCAAAGACCAGTTCTGAAGAGCTGACAAACATGTATAGCCTTTCAACTGCAACCACAACTTGACAGATTGAAATGCACAAGTTGATTAAATAATTATCAAGGTTTTGATCTATTGGGCCTGACTCTCCAATGCTCTGCACCTTGTTTGGCATTTACACCCAGGCAGAGTGTGTGCGGAGTATGAAAAGCAACCGTGCTTATAATTATATGTATATTGTATATGATTATACAAGGTGCATGGAGCTGATGAAACAAGGCCTATTATATTTGTACACTTGTCGTATGAAAAGTACTTAACATGCTCAACTAAAGTAAAAAAAAAACATCAATTCAGCTATATAAAGGTATGGAAGCTAAAATCATTGTGGTGAAAAGAGGTACAACTCCTATTGATTTCAATTACTATTTTCCCCTTTGTACCACCTTAAAGTCAGCCCTGTTTTAAAAGCATTACTCTTTTATATAACAAAATTAAGCCACAACTTCCCCTTGCATTTCCCACATAAGAACCTATGGCCAAAACTTTCAGACCTAAGTGCCCACATTTGCCATGTCAATCCCTATTTAGGCAACTAAATTAGTGGTGACCTGACTTTTCAGAGATGCAAGAGGGACAAAATGCCCACTGAAATCAATTTGGGTGTTTCACAGATGTAAATAAGAGTGAGATCAGAATCAGGCTCACAGTAACAAAAACCGAGCCCACACGCCACCTTCCCTAGCTACTTCCTCTAGGTAGAAAAATAAAACTGAAGCAAATTTGCTTAATTCCTGGAAATGGAAAAAGAGTGAAAAACAAAGAGCAGTGGTATCTGATTTTACTACTGAATTCCATTCCCCCCCCAGATCTTCAGCTGGTGTGAATCAGTATGGCTGTATTGGAGCAGCTACGCTGTTTAACATCAGCAAAAAATCTGGCTCTCCATTTCTATCTGTGTTCAGACACTTAATGTATTCTTCCCCCTCTACATTTGGCATCTAAGCTAATGCAAGTCTGAATGTAGTTATCACACAGATGAGAAACATCAAGCCATTGATCTCCAGCTCCTTCTAGGGTGAAACACTCAGTAAGCAATGGAAACAAGGAAACAAACTTCAAGTATGACACCCTAGACTGAACACAACTAAGCAAGGTGTATTTTCCCTGGAGAAAAAAGTCAAGCCAAACTTTTGCATGGAAAGAATCTTTCCAGCAGCACATGGACACAAAATGAAGAAATTTTATTCATAGTTTGGTTCCCTACATACATAGAACTACAGAACAGAAGTACAGACCCGCTAGTTGGGCCATCATTTCACTTCACTGTCCCTTCACAAAGGCAGTGGCAGTCCTGGTACAGAATAGTGACAGGCATGTCCAGTTACTCTAGTCAGTCAAGATCTGTAAGAAAAGCACAAGCTCCTGTAGACCGTGGTCCATCTGTGTTTGCCCAGGCCCTCTGCAGCACAGATTATTTTGTTATTGTCCGGGCCCCTCCTTGCTATTTAACACCTCTGTGGCAGCTGCTTGGTGCAGCAATAATTAATATCAATACTTTCCTACCTCACAGAGTTGTTGTGAAGATAAATTCAAATTTCTCATTCTAATGCAATGGGGGCCATACAAATAGCTAGAAAGAGCTTTGTGAAAATGGAGTCTCTCTCTCATAGATATTTCATTCAAGATTAATTATTGGAACCCATCCTGCATTTGAAGCCACTTTCAAATTAAACCTTCAAACAGTCAGGTGACTCAGTGACTATGCATTATTTCTTAATGTTTACCCTCAATCACTGAAAAAACAATGGCACATATCCTTTGAATAGTTCATAGATAAAACTGAAATTTTCTTATCTACTGATGTGAGCTGAATTTGAAAGCTCTCCATCAGCTCAACCTAATACATAATACAGTCATAGGTTTAGATCAGAAGTTCTCAAAGTGTGGGGCACCCCCCCCCCCCCGGGTGGGCATGGATGAATGTCTGGGGGGCGGGGCGCAGTGGACTCAGGTCAGCCCCCGGGGGGGCAGGGAGGGAGCGCCACCCAGCCCCTCCCCACCCCCAGCTCTGCTCCAGTCCCTCAGCAGCCATGTCCCCGGCTCCTGGCCCCGTGGCTGGCTCTACCCCCACTCCTCAGCCTCCGCACAGCTCCGCTCCCAGCCTTGGAGCCCCAACATCATGAAAGTGATTTTGTCTTTTTTTATGGTTACTTGAATTATAAATCCTATGGGTACATTTAAAGTCTGTCAAATTTTGTAGACTAAAATAGGACTGGATCAATAAATGGTTGCAAAATCTCCAACAACTGCTTAGATATTATAGGAAAAGGTAAGTAGGTAAGACCCTTCCTT
Source organism: Trachemys scripta elegans (assembly GCF_013100865.1). NCBI lineage: Eukaryota > Metazoa > Chordata > Testudines > Emydidae > Trachemys > Trachemys scripta. The sequence goes on along the minus strand of NC_048302.1, from coordinate 44,284,272 downwards.
CTGATACTATACTAAACTAATACAATCTAGTTAAAACAGAGGTCTTCTGTGAGATGCCTAGCACACATTGGGTGCTATAATATAGTAATAATAAATAATTCCTTAGCATGGTGCAAGGGAGCATGACAGTGCTGTCCATTGTATGAGATGTTGTGGTAATTAAAAATTCTGTTACTTTTTAAGAACAGAGATGTAATTCTCAGTTTCTGACCACACCCCAAGACGTAAATATATTCTGCTTACTGCAATTATTATAGTTTTAATAAGTTTTAGATACTCCTTTTCTTCCTCTTGTATAAAAGAGACTAATGTTATATTGTGTGTGGTGTTCCACAGCCATATTTCACCTCAGAAGTAGCTGCATTTGAGAGGGGAGTGAAACTATCCCTTTATGAGTTTGTATATCAGTTTAAGTGCGCTTTGGGAAGAAAAATGTACTTATTATGGAGGCATCAGCAGTGACTCCACATTTAAGATTGCAATGAGTTTTGCATATAAACTAAAAAGTTAAGTCCTTTGACCCAATTCATGCCTGTGCCGGAGCTGAGCTTTCTGCCACTTCAATGCTTCCCCTATAATGGACAAGCCAAGAGCTGCTTCTATACCTGATGCAAGTAAGAAGAACCTGAGAGCTGCTCCAACTTGCACCTACCTATGGGCCTGTTGCAGCATCCAGGAATAGACTGTATACAGTAGCCCTTCAGCCACTTCCCCATGCTTCAGGGAACACCTTCAATAAGCCTCCTGTAGTGGGATGATATAGAGCCATTGCATGGTTCTCCACCATGAGGTCCCCCTAGACTGGAGAATTCCCTAAGAGCCAGACCTAGCATAAAGGGGACACAATGTAGTGATGTTTCACACTTTAACAACTGAATTTAGTCTTTGATTTGGCACAATAAACCTTTAGAGGAAAATGAAATTCTTCATGTATGTTTTCACAATAAGAGCTTTACTGACTTTTGCTGGGGTAATGTTTGAAAAATTTCCCTTGTCCTCACATTTGGGTTCCTCCAGTTAAACCAGGGGTTCTCAAACTGGGGGTCAGGACCCCTCAGGGGGTCACGAGGTTATTACATGAGAGGTCAATGAGCTGTTAGCCTCTACCTCAAACCCTGCTTTGTCTACAGCATTTATAATGGTATTAAATATATTTTAAAAGTGTTTTTACTGTGTAAGGGGGGGTCGCACTCAGAGGCTTGATATGTGAATGGGGTCACCAATACAAAAGTTTGAGAACCACTGAGTTAAACCAACACACTCCCCTCAAACTTCAAACACACGTTCTGATAACATCTCAGACACAGGCCACTTTTGAACCTGTAAAATTAAACATACATAAAAAAGTTCTTCTCCTCATTCAGGGTTGACTATTAAGAGGAAATATGAGAAGATGAGGCAGATGTGCTTTCTGTGGGCATATGAACAAAGTGTTCTGAGGACAGTATTGAATCATAGTACAGAGATTTGGATTCTTTACAGCCACTGAAAACTATCATGTAGTTCTGAGTTAGTAACTGTACAGCATCCCTGCATTATGAGCAGCTAAGCCCATTTCATTTCAGTCTTACCTATACTATGAAACATGTAATTGCTTATGCCTTTTGCATATCTTTTCCAATCTAGCAAGGATTTGCATTGTAAACAAATCAATTTGCCACTTTAATTGTTTAGCTCTGAGTGAACTTACAGGGCTCAGAGGGCAGAGAGAAAAATATAATAAATAGTTCTGCATCCAGATTTTATCACAAGAAGCAGAACTAAATAACTTATGAACCCAGTCAGTTCTACTGAGTTATGAACTAGTTCTTCCTCCAGTGTAAATTAAAATTCCTATTGCATACAAAAAGCCTAGTGAACACATTTTATTACTGTTGGAAGGAAGTGCAGAAATAATGGAAATAGGTTTAAAGTAAATACACAGCCTTATGTCTCTCTGGCTGATTGTTTGCTAAACCCAGTAATTTTGTGCTCTACTGTTTGAATGTTGTATTTTGTACTGGTATATTCAAGAGAAGAAGTGGAAGAATATAAGTTGCTGGGATGTGGTGAAATGAGAACTTTGTGATGAGAGCACAATCTACACCAAACACTGAAAAGGAAAAATGTCCAATCAAGTATTTTTTTTGCTGTGTTTTGCACTAGGTAACCTCAACCCTATTTCAGGAAGAATTTATATTTTGGTTACTATTTGGAAAAAAAATCAGAACTAATAAAGTAACATAAATGGGAGAAGTGAAAAATTAGAGAGTTTAGACAAAGTGGAATCTGGTATTTAATCTACAGCATATCTTAGATGCTGAAAGCTAATTATGACAGGATAGCTGTACAGTGAGCTGGGAGAGCATAGGTTTGACATCATTACCACACTGGAGTGCAGTGACATATGTCCTGGGTGCTTCAGCAAGGCAGCTGCCAAGGAGATAAGCAAGTAAGTACAGCAGTGAAACACAAGAAATGTCATTAATGTAACATGTGAAAGTAACCAGAAGAGTTTTGGAGACATATAATGGGGAGATAAAGTGTGAAATCTTGACCCCGCTAAAGTCAATGGCAAAATTGCAATGAACTTCAATGGGACCAACATTTCACCCAAGATATATAGGGGAGACAATGACTAACTTTTTTAAAACATTATTATTTAACATATGTCAACTCAAATGAAAACTTCACTCTGAAAATAGTAAGATTTGCCTTATTCTAGCACTCATCTCAGACAAAAGCCTAAGCAAATTGATGGGCTTTGCATATGATGAGGCAGAAGGATAACAACTTCTGTTGGTCAGAAACGTGGACCTTTAACTGAGAATACCCTGCTTCTAGAGTTCAAATCTGGGTTTTGGTAGAGTGGCCCCGCTGTTTTAAAAGTGTATAGAAAGAAAAACAATTTTCAAAGGCGGACAGGAATCATCTGGCTCTAGATCAATAGCTCAAAGGCAACACCATGAAGTGCACACAGAAACAAGCCAGGCCAGTCACAGAACACAGGAGTAATATGTTCAGCATGGCAAGCTCTACTAAGTAATTGGGCAGAAAGCACTGAGTGGTCTTCAAAAGTAGCTCATGTAAAACACAATACATTAATGTTATATATGGGACACTCATATACAACTACAACATGATTTTAGATGCACACTGAACACAGAAAACAAGCCAATCTGCAGACTGCTTCACAATAACTAAGCTGACAAAGAAGAATGCATATGAAAGTGAAAAACCAGAACTTTCTGTATGCCCAACCAAAATATACGGGGCAAAACGTAGAATACTTTGAAACTAACACTTGTAAATTGAATAAACTTGTTTAGAGGCAAACTTTGTAAAGAAATATAATTTAACAAGATTTTCCTGTATTAAAATGAAAGAGAAAATATTTTGTAGAAAACATGACATTGGGATAACACCTAGCATCTTTACCGGTGTATATCCTCTAATTTCATACTGCTGTTAATGATATCTCTTACATGCTTACATCACTCATGACATGCAAATTGTGTGGTGTTTGTTCATTGCCCCTGTGGTGTTGCACAACTGACACTATGTTATCTTGTGTTTTGACATTCCCCCATTTAGGAAAATAGATATGATAGATGGGAAAACCCATACTGATTACAGAGTCCACACCCATGCAAGTGTAGAATACAATCCTCAGTGAGAGAGCTGTGATAAAGCTTCCCACCACTGAGAATAAGAGAAAGAGAAACTAAAAGAGCTATGAAAGAGGTAACAGAGAACAGAATCCCAATTTCATTAAAAACTTTCACTGAAAGCTGTTTTTAACCTATAAGGCAATGTCATACAAGGAGAAACCAATTGCTTCCTTCCTCTTAAGCTATGAAAGAAACCCCAGCACTCTTACCTTATAGGAGATTTTTTGTTTGGTTTTTAACTGTTGTGAGTTTCTGTTGGATTCAAGAGGAGCTGTTAGTACTTTATTAGTAGACACCATCTTTGAGTCATGTGAATGAGGGTCAGCTTGCTGCTAATTTATAGCCTCACAGAGCACCACTTGGTGGCAATAATTCAGCATTGCAGCTTCCCATTGAGGAGAATAGGGAAACTGCTAAGCTACTGGTTTGTTGTTTTTAGTGTGAATATCCTTTCCACCTCTAGTTCAGTCTTTTCTGTCCTCATGGAAGGCTGGCATTGATAGCCTCACTTTCCACTGGTGAGAGGCGGCTAAGGTAGCAAACCATTTTAATGGTTAAACAAATACAAGAAACAACAACTGAAGAGTAGAGAAGAGCAGGGAAAGATAGAAAAGGGCTGGTTTGCTGACACCAAAGGAAGATGAAGATCAGGACACATAAAGCTGGTCCCCAAGGACTAGGTCTTCTCTGAAAGAAAGAAGGCTCTGGGAGGAAAGCGGATGGTCTTATGATCAAAGCAATAGCTGGGACTGTCAAAGATCTGGATTAATTTCCGATTTCTTTTACAAACTTCCTATGTAACTTTTGGTAACTCACTTAGATGCCATTTCACAAAAGGTCTTAGGGGCCTAACCAGTGAGTGTCTCAAACCTCCTGTTTGACAGACTGACCATTTCCTGCAATATCCTGAATTAACTTTATTGAATTATGTTAATACCATTGGGGTTCATTGTATTAAAAATGCAGTTGTGTAGGTGTTGTTGTGAAATTGTATGTATTTCTATGGGAAGAGTAAATAGGAGAACAGCAGGTGATGATTAGGCAAATTCATTCAGGTTGTTACATCCCACCCCATTGGAAAGGTATGTATATATTAGTTAAAACTGAATTCTCCAGGGACCAACAGATAAAGCAAGGATTTTTTTATATAAACAGCCTGCGTTTAAACTGGCTCAGGCTCTTCTTCCTCATCCAGCAAATGGACACGCTCTCCGGCCCACGGAAGGACATAATCCTTAGGGTTTGATTGGAAGGACTGGACCTGCCAGAATCCACGTTAGGGTTGGGGTTAATTCTGGTAAGCTTATTAACCTGTGTGTAAGAGGGGGGTTGTTTTGCTTTTAATGTTTTTTCTGTAATTCTTTTTACCTTAAGAATAAAGTAGGCTTGCATAGGAAGTCTATGTGATACTTACATAACTGTAGCAATTATATTCATCTCTGAAGAGAATCCAAGTACGTGTCCTTGGGCAACATGTCTGTGTTAGGAAGTCCATAGTGAAGGCAGGAAACTGTGCAGACTGGAATTACCCCCCATCACAAGGAAAAGAGACGTATCTCACCCAAGGGAGGCGACAGGGGAGGTGGATGCCTGAGAGTAGGTGCTTTTGCTGGATCACTGATGGGAAATACGGGTGCATTTGCCCTGAACTGTGACACCCTGCTCAGCTGCCACCTAATCCTGTAGGTGCTTAAAATACCTTAGTGCTTAAATTTTCACTGTAAAAGTTTCTGCCTCTAGGCATGAGCACTATTGCCTTAGGCAGGCATTCAGACACCTCTGTCTTGCTTAAGACCTTGCAGGATTCATAAATTCCAAGGCCTGAAGGAACCATTGTGATCATCTAGTCTGACCTCCTGTATAACACCAGCCATAGAACTTCCACAAAATAATTCCTAGAGCATATTTGTTAGAAAAACATCCACTCTTGACTTAAAAATGGTCAGCGATGGAGAATGCACCATGACCTTTGGTAAATTGTTCCAATGGTTAATTACCCTTACCATCAAAACTCCACACCTTATTTCCAGTCTGAATTTGTCTAGCTTCAAATTCCAGCCATTGGATCATGTTATACCTTTCTCTGATACACTGAAGAGCCCTTTATTAAATATTTGTTTCCCATGTAGATACTTATAGACTGTAATCAAGTCATTCTATAACCTTCTCTTTGGTAAGCTAAATAGATTGAGTGTTTTGAGTCCATCACTGTAAGGCAGGGGTTCCCAAACTTGTTTTGCGGCTTGTTTAGGGTAAGTCCCTGGCAGGCCGCAAGATGCTTTGTTTACCTGAGCATCTGCGGGTACGGCTGCTCGCAGCTCCCAGTGGCCGTGGTTCGCCATTCCCGGCCAATGAGAGCTGCGGGAAGTGGTGGCCTGTTTATGCATCACAGGATCACATTAGTTCTTTTGGCCATAGTGTCACACTGGAAGATCATGTTCAGCTAATTACCAACCACAACCCACAAATCTTTTTTCAGAGTCGCTGCTTCTGAGGATAGAGTCCCCAATCGTGTAAGTATGACCTATATTCTTTGTTCCTAGATGTATACTTTTATATTCAGACATACTAAAACTCACATTGTTTGCCTAGTTTACCAAACAATTCAGATGACAGTGTACTAGTGACCTGTCCTTTTCATTATTTACCACTCCCCCGATTTTTGTGTCATCCGCAAACTTTATCAGTGAAGATTTTATATTTTCTTCCAGGTTATTGTTACAAATGTTAAATAGCATAGGGCCAAGAACTGATCCTGGCGTGACACCGTTGGAAACAGACTCTGTCAATAATGATTCGCCATTTACAATGACCTTTTGATACCAATCAGTTAGCTAGTTTTTAATCCATTTAATATGTGCCATGTTAATTTTATGTTGTTCTAGTTTTTAAATCAAAAATGTGTTCTGGTACCAAGTCATCTGCCTTACAGAAGTCTATTATGTCCACACTAACCAGGTGGAGATAGGTGTTGCCACACCTATGTCACCTACAGGGCCAACCTGGTATGTGCTCTCAGAGCATGCTTAAGTCCTCACAATGTGGCTGGGGGGAGGATCTCCCTTCTAACTTTTAACCCAGTGGTTAAGGCACTTACCAGGGTTGTGGGAGACCCTGGTTCAATTCATCCCTCTGCCCCCGATGAGGAAAAGGGAGTTGAATATTAAATCACCACCGCTCAGTTAAATATCTTCACCACTGGTCTAAAGAATATTCTGATGGGGGGTTTTGCAGTCTCTCCTGTTGAAGCCATTCTACTTTGTATAAATAAATTAAATATGTATTGGGCCATACAGAGAGTAGGAATGACATTGTAGTCTACTGGTTAGGACATTGACCACAGAGATGGGAAACACCTGTCTAAATACATCATCATCAGGCTGAGGGGCAAACTGAACCAAGGTCTCCGACCTCCCAGGAGAGTACTTTAAGTACTGGAGTAAAGGTTACAAGGAAGCTCCTCTGCCCACTCCCCACCATCAGTCATTCCCTTATTGAACAAAATGAGGTTATAGCTTGCATTCCCCACACAACAGGCAGACAGTAATGAGTATATCACTCATTTCTTTTCTTATCCAACCAATGTCAACACATTTTCTACCCAGCGGTAATTTATACATTGAATGGGCCAAATCCTGGTAGTCTTTTCACTATTTTAATTATTTTCTACTCTGTCCTTGCTCAGGAAAACTCACACTTAAGTAAATACTGAGGAGTGCTAAGTTGCTATAATATCCATTTATGCAAATAGGGGCTATAGTTCTTCACAAGATGTTGTGCACTTCTCAAGAGTTGGCCTGTAATGCTTCTCCAGGCATCCAGCGCTGAGAGTCACCTTGTTGCATCTGCCACCAGCACGAGGGAGTCTCGCCTGTGTCAGCTGGGTGTTAACTCCCTAACACAACCAGCCTGTCAACCACTCAGGCACTCTCTTCTGAGGTATACCAGCCCTGCTTTTGCCCGCAGGGTGACAATAGCTAGACCCACCCTTGAGCCTCTTCAAAGTTTCCCCCCATGGTGTCCAGCCCCTGATCACTGAATACCAACAGAAATCCCAGATCCTCCATTCCCAAAGGAACAGTGTACCCCAGTTTTATGTCTCCTGTATCACATGCAGAATTTGAGTTCAATTATGTAAAACAAAAGGAAATTTATTTAAGAAAGAATAGAGATTCAAATAGAAACTAGTGTAAGTGATGGAAACAAAAGTTTACATACAAAAAATCATAGAATGCAGACTGGGGCTTACACTTATTAATAGTTACCTTTCCTATCTACTAAAGTAGATTCTCACCCCACAGTTCAATTTTTAGCAGCGCTTACCTACACTAAGGAGTTAGGACCCATTCTTTCATGAAGAATCCCCTGCTCATCAAGGTACTTCCTCAGTGAATGGAAGCAGAGTGTCTTTCTCCAACCTGAATATACTGAATCAGGCCTGGTCTACACTGGGTGGGGGGGTCGATTTAAGATACGCAACTTCAGCTACGAGAATAGCGTAGCTGAAGTCGACGTATCTTGGATCGACTTAGAATCACTTACTTTGCGTCCTCGCGGCACGAGATCGATGGCCGCCACTCCCACGTCGACTCCGCTTCCACCTCTTGCCGTGGTAGAGTTCCGGAGTCAACGGCAGAACGATCGGGGATCGATCACTGCCCGCCGATTCGGCGGGTAGGGTTGACTACCCTCAGTCTTTCTCTATTCACAGATAGGGCTATCTCTTCACTGTCCTACCATTCCTTTTCATTTCCAAGTGGTTTCGATGTTTATAATTTGTCTTTGATGGCTCTCCATTAACTTTTCTGGGTTGGTGCAAAGATAGACAATTGAGCAATACATTACATCAGTGTTTCCCAAACTTGGGGTGCCACTTGTGTAGGGAAAGCCCCTGGCGGGCCAGGCCGGTTTGTTTACCTGCCCCGTCCGCAGGTTCGGCTAATCGCGGCTCCCACTGGCCGCGGTTCGCTGCTCCAGGCCAATGGGAACTACTGGAAGCGGCGGCCAGTATTTCCCTCGGCCCGCGCCACTTCCAGCAGCTCCCATTGGCCTGGAGTGGCAAATCGCAGCCAGTAGGAGCCACGATCAGCCAAACCTGCGGACAGGACAGGTAAACAAACCGGCCCGGCCCAACAGGGGCTTTCCTACACAAGCGGCGTCCCAAGTTTGGGAAACACTGCATTACATAATTGGCTAGCCAGGGAAGGGTAACAACTTCCTCCCTGAATGGGCTAGCACCAGGCCATATGATTCATTGGTAACTCTCTTTCACTCCAAGACCATAAGGGCATAATTTTCAATAGGGTAACATTAGTCCTAAAATATTACCTTTACATACACCTTGCAATGACTATTTATGCTACCTTTTATTGATCAATACCATGAAAGCAGCATATTAGGTGTAGTGAACTTGTCAGGTCTGGGACAGAAGTTGTTTGTAAAAACAGTGAATTCTTTGCCAGTTGGCATCAATAGGCCTCTGTGTCATGGTCCAATAGGAGTTTTGCCTGAGTTAGTATTTAAGGATTTGGCCCTAAAAAGTGTTTTGGATACAATAAATGAGAATTAATAATCAAATAGGAAATTGCCATCTTGAGAGTCCTTTGTGTGTATAAGTTAGAGCCATTGTATTATTAAATATTGTTATACTGGGCCAAATTCAAATCAGTGGTAAAGTGAGTGCCACTTCACCTCTTATACTAAATTACGGTGAGACATCTGGGGTTTTTTTGGGGGAGTGGGTTGTTTGTTTGTTTTTCTTCTTTATTATTTTGCATAGCTACAGGTAGGAGGAGGGGTCTGACTGATCAGACACCTTCCAAGTGCTGTCCCTTAATGGCTCTGTGCACATTACTTTCATAGACTATATATCAATCAAACATGCTAGCAATCACTGTTGTTCCTGAAGGAGAGTCAAAAAAGCTATTTGTATAGTCCAGCCAGCAGCAAGATGATTTTACTAATTGGTAACAAATTGCCACTCTGATTGGAGCCAGCTGCCCAGCAAAAAAACTGGAATTGTGTGATGATGCTTCAGTATGTTTGCTTCATGAAACTTTGGCTGGATGCACCACTATTTATATCCAGCTCTTCCTATGTGCTGCATTTTAGATGAAACGATGGCTACAGCACCTCCAGTTTACAGCAGCTGCACGGTTATCTCTGCTACCCAACTATACCAGCTGGGATTTTTGAAATAGAGGGTTTAGATCTTGGAAAACACCCGTAGTCCAAGATGAGCAGGTGGGCCAGCCCATCTGCTATTACTGATATTAAGAGAGATTGGACCAAATTCTGCTCTCAGTACCACCCAAGTGGATATTGAGTAATTTTACTTAGTTCAGTGGAATTACTCCAGATTTTCACAAATGTGGGAGTAGAATCTGCCCCTTCTGAGGCTCTCTGCAACTGATGATTTGTTGGATGCATTTTCAACAGTTAACATTAGGGTAAAGGATGAGGAGCTGCTGTTGAAACCTGTCTTCTGATAATAGGCTGAGATAAATGTGTACATCTCTATCTAGCAGCAGACAAAGAGGGAGGGCAACAGAACAAGAGCCAGCAGCAGCACCATTGATCCTTCACAGTTTCCCTTTAGTGCTCTCTACTTAGAGCTCGTATATCAATGCCTCATGCCAATCATTCTGTTGGTCAGTTGTGAAATCTATTTATTTGTAAGCATTCAGTGTAACCTGCATTATACATCATTTTCTGAATAATTAAAAATGAAAAGAAACAAAACTCAAGATTATTCATAGTGAAAACACATAATTCTAAGCAAGCTTCTTTCAGCTGGTGATAAAACCAAGAACAGCATAATCGATCTGGTCATATTATTTAGCTAACGGTGCAAGGCCAAAGAACTTTTTGAGCCAGAAAGGAAATTATGTTACTATGAAACATATACATAGTCTCTAATCCACAGCTAAACATCTATCCTGATAAAAAACACTTTATTTTGAATGACATGATATTTAGACATATGTCAGTGACATTATAGACTTAATCAAAATGAAAGGTTAAGATTGCCTGAAGGAACTACACTGGCTTAGTAACTGGTGAGGGTACTGTGGGTTACAGATGTGCTGCTGGGTTTCTACTTCTATGACTCATGTTTGCCAGAGGAAGACAACTCCTGGCAAATCATTCACATTTAATGAACTTCATTTAAGAAAACAACAGTTCTCCAAAAATGTTGTAAAAAATGTTGTCCATTAACATTATTATTGTAGCATCCACAGATAAATCCTCTGGGTCTCTTTATGGTCTAGCACAGAGGCTGACAAAAGAAAAAAAGCAAGGCCAATCCTGAATTTCTTGCACATCTAACTATCCCACTAAAGCCTATAAGCTTCCTTCTGATATCTGTGATTTTCTATATAAAACAAGAGTAACTTTCTGAACTCTATCTATCCTATCTAAGCATCTTACAAACTTTTAATGTATTTATCATCACAATAACCCTGGGAGATAGGAAGATGCTATTTTCCCCATTTTACACAGGAGGACCTGAGGCACAGAGGGTCTTGAACACCTGGTAAATCACAGGAACAACACTGCAATTCACAAAGCCTGAGTTAGGCACCTAGGATCCCTATACAATGAAAGGAGAAAAATAGTGCCTAAGAATGTAATCCACAAATGCCAGCATTCTAGGTGAGGAACCAACTAAACAAGCCAATGGAAGATGTCAACCAGAGGGGTGTGATCTAAGCCCTGCCCCTCTCACAGAGTTAGGTGCCTATCTTTGCTAGCCCTCCCCTCTTTTGGAGTGAGGTGGCTGAGGGTATGTCTACACTGCAATTAAAAACCCATGGCGGGCCCATGCCAGCTGACTCGGGCTCAAGCCTCTTTGATTGTGGTGTAGACAATTGGGCTTGAGCTGCAGCCCAAGCTCGTGGACCTTCCCACCTCACAAGGTCCTAGAGCAGTGGTGGGCAACCTGCGGCCCGCACGCAGCCCATCGGGGTAATCCGCTGGTGGGTCGCCAGACAGTTTGTTACATTTGTACGGCTGCCCGCAGCTTCCAGTGGCCACAGTTTGTCATTCCCGGCCGATAGGAGCTGCGGGAAATGGTGCGGGCCACAGGAACGTGCTGGTTGCCACTTCCCGCAGCTCCCATTGGCCTGGAATGGTGAACCGTGGCCACTGGGAGCTGCGGGCAACCATGCAAATGTAACAAACTGTCTGGCAGCCCACCAGCGGATTACCCTGACGGACCCCAGGTTGCCCATCACTGTCCTAGAGCCTGTGCTCCAGCCCAAGGCCAAACAGCTACACCAAATTAAACAGCTCCTTAACCCAAGCCCCGTGAGCCCGGGTCAGCTGGCACAGGCCAGCCGTGGATTTTTAATTGCAGTGTAGACATACACTTAGGAACTTAAGTCATTTCTTGTGAGTATGAGTTAGGTGCCTGCCTCACTCCACACAAAATGGTGGTTGGAGTACTGATGCCCTTATAATTTTGAGTCCAGTCATTAGAACACTCAGCTGGGATGTGGGAGACCCTTATTCAAATCCTGTGAATTGAACCTGGCTCTCCCACATCCCAACTGAGTGCGCCAGCCAGGGGGCTAAAAGTTATAAGCTGCATGCTACTACTTGGGACCCAATCCAGTAGGCAGCCTCTGAGCACACCTACCAGACCTGTCTCCACAGGTAAGATAGGCATTCTTCTGTCTATCTTCCCTCAGTTTATTGATCACACTGGGGGTTAGGTGGGAGATAGGCATCCAGATGCCTAGAGTGAGGAGCAGTGTACATGCCCAGAAACAGAGATTTAGATGCCTAGGAACTTTTATAGCAAATATTTAAGTGCCAAGGGAGTTTAGGCACCTATGGGATTAGGCAGCAGCCAAGTAGGAGTTTTGTGGATCAAAGTGGTGCCTAAAACTGGGACTTCAGCACCTAAGTCTGGGGTTTTGATTCCTAAGTACCATTGTGCATCTGGGCCAAAGAGGCTGTGTGACTTGCTCAAGGTCACACAGAAGTTAATGGAGTTAAGCTTGTGTACAATTGATGTATAAAAGATAAGAATCAAGCCTTGTGAGTTTGAGTGGATAAGCAATGCAGGAAAAAAAGACAATAAATCATAAAATATGAAAACAGCAGTTTAAGGGAAAATCACTCCTAAGGAAAATGTGTAGTTTGGGTTATTTTTTTTTTTTTAAATTCTCAGATTTGGGAATGAATGGCCTTCTTTTATTATGTTGGAAGACTAAAAAAAAACATATTCTTTTACATAAATATGTTATTGATAATGGGAAAGAAAATGCCATTGAATTCCCTAATAGTTCAGTGGAACTCTGGTAAAATGCTGCAAAATATTATTTAAAGTTGACTGAAATGTGATAGTCATTCTTTAAACCCCTGCATGACTGAGTTGTAGATTAATGTGAGGGGTAGAAAAGTCATCCTTAGAGCTTTACCATGAATAATTTTTAAGGTAAAAAAACACAATGAAGGAAGTTTGGTGAAAGCAGCCGTCATCATTAGCGATCCATTTTCCCCTCAGTGTGCTTTCATACGTTTAATAGAAACATATATATTTTATATACACAAACGCATGTGATAATATTTGTGATATACAGTGTGACAGAATGCAAGCTATGTGATAAAACGCATCCATTTTGGACCTTTGACAGTCTTACCTGCATTCTGTCCACTAATCCATTTTCAGCAGGACTTATTCTAATACTGTCACAGTTAGGGTATTTGTATTTATCCCATCTCTACAGCTTATGAGACTTTTTTGTAGCATGGGGGATCCTGTGTTTATAAAAGGAAACACTGAATTGTTCATACACATGTTGGTCATTTAAGCTGAATAAGTGTCACAAGAGCTACTTGGGGCTGAGATGACTGACGGTTATTTAATACTCTACAGAAAAAATGAAAAGTGAATTTTCAACCTTGATTGTTCTGTGACTAGTTAACAAGCTGGACAAGTGAAAGCAATTTAAGAAAGAAGATTCTAAGAGATAATTGGAAAATGTCACCATTTTCCTGAGCTTCTGAAAATTAAACACAAGGAACAACTCTTGTACTTAGGCAAGGTAAAACATAGAAATAAGTGAGTTTCCATAGCAAGCTAGATGAGCTAGCAAAGATATTAATTGAAAGAAAAAAAAACAGACCTTTTTATATAGGAAATTCCAGGGTTTCTTAAGAATTCTTCCTGCCCACCATGGAAGGAGGGATTCGCTTTCTAAAATCAATGCATCCCCATCCCCTAGAATTTAGGTTCTACCCCTTCCCGAAGTGCAGAAACTTACACCTGTAGAACCTCCTCAGAAAGGTTTCCAATGGGCTTGGGGAAGGAGGTCATGGAAGAGTCACCCATCCTTCTACATGCACCCTTCACATCTGCTGGGTCTTCATTGCTCTCTGCTGGAAGGGGAGCAAAAGGGCTTGTAGTCACTGAATAGAACAGTTACTGAGCCTCACGACAACTCTTTAATATAAATAAGTACCCTCAAGTTAGATATACAGTAGCAAACATATCCTTCATGAATAATAAATTACTATAAATTGTGCAATTTAATAAATAATTTCAGATCATACACATTTAGAACACAATGAAAAACACCCCTCTGTGCTTTATTTTAGTAATGAGATTTATACCCTTCCCTGCGGGAAATTGAGCCAAGTTTTATTTGATACACACTATCTCCATATAAAAATAAATTAAAAGCATTTTACTCATTCAAATTTTATATAGTAAAATAAAACTTAAAAAGTTTATAATACATAGTACACTATAATACATGAGTAGTCTGCAAAGAAATGATTGTTGTTTTTCTGCCTTAAGGGTATTTAACACTGCTTTTAATTTCATCTCTGTCTTTTCATATTATTGTCTACAGAAGCTCATGGCCAAGAGTTTGCCCTGGTAATAGCTGACTGTTCTCTTTGATATCATCACTCCTTGCTCTTTATGGACAGGCCAATATTCATTGTGATTAGCAAGGGACAGTCCTGTCTATCCAGATTAGTCATGAATACTTAGCAATTCACTACATGCATCATCACTAATTGCTGCAAAAGGAAAGATCTGCACTGTTTGACAAAGATGGCACATACTTTTGTCTCTCCAAGGAAAACAACAGTGTTGCACTTAAATTTGTAGCATTTGCTGGGAAATTATTTTCAATCATTATCTAAATAAAGGAGTAGCTTGTTGGGCAGCTTTCTGATTCTTGTCATAAGAATTAGGTCTCAGAGTCTCCACAGGCCATGTGTTCTGTAATTAAAAACTTGTGTTCCAAGAAAGAAGTTTGGAGAAAAACAAAGTGGTATAAATAAATTAATAGTCATTCCAGTCTTTAAGCTATACAAGTGTATAGTCTTCCATAGATCCTAAAACCAGCCTGATGACAAGGAGTTCAGACTTACCATGGGAAAGGAGTGAAGGAGCGTTTATAATAGAGGTGCTGGTGTTAGCTTCATTGTTAAGATTATGTTCTGAAACAGGGTTAAAATGAGGTACACAATTTTCTTTTTCTCTACATGTAGATGGTCTTTCAGTGTGAAACTGGAAACGGTTACCTTGTATGCCTGTTGAATTTTCAAAATATTTTTTGTTAACTTTCTTTTTTTATAGATATTTAGAAAGGTGTTCAGAATTGGTCTGTTGTTCAAATTCATGACTTTTTTGTTGAGATGCCTTTTTAAAAAATGTTGTCTATTTGCACAAAGAATGTTAGAGGTATCCTGAATAGATATGATACACTGGATAGGTTTTTTTAAAAAAAGAATCTTTTCAGGCTATGGATCATTTTTCACCATTATTCAGTAAATTGAGACTTCTCTGCAATGCATAGCTAATTACATATCATCTTAGAAAAAAATTATCTTACAATCAGTAACTATACTTTTCCATCCAATTTTATCCTGCAATGAAGAAAGTTTTGTGGGTAACTGCTGACATAGAGGGTTTTGTCTGTCAGAGAAGTACTACTGTTGACAGATATCTTCTCCATCATTAGTTGCAGTTCTGTGGCACAGTTCCAGGAACTATCTCCCACAAGTCCACCCCTTCCACATATAATCCCCTTTTTAAGCATTTAAAAACATAGGAAATTCATACACAAAAAGGTGTCGTCATGAAACAATGAAGGTGTTACACACCTAATGTACCTTACACAGAGTCACAAAAGCAAGGAAATGAAGAGATAAGCTGTACAGAGGCTCTACTCCTCCATCCTCAAACACACACCACAACGGCCGAACAATCACGGCTCTTCATCCCTCCACTGATGGCAACCTTCTATCTCCTCTCCTTTACCAAACTACCTCCTCCCAACACATCATTCTTAACTAATTTTGTTGGGACAAGGTAGTTGTTTAAAGGAGTGTGTGCAGAAGGGAGGGTTGAAGGTGCAGATTTAAGGTTATGTTGTGCTCTCTGTTATGAACAGTAGTTGTGGTCAGACTTTCAGATGCAGATTTCTCCCCACAAGCTGTTCTGCCCAACAAAGTTTGTTTTATTATTATATATTGTTGTTTATTATTCTTGAATATTACATGTTAGTGCCCAGAGACCCCAGTTAGGACTGGTGCTCCATTTGCAGTGTAAATGTATGGTAAAAGTCAGCCCTTGGCCCAAAGAGTATACATGCTAAATAGTCTTTTCATTAGCTGCTTCACTGACCACACTAAACAAAACCTTTTAGATATATTTCATTTCTATGAAAAAGAAGAAAGTCCCTTTACACACAACATAACATAGTTCAAGCCAAAGACAAATATTTTAAGATTAAATATAAACACCAATGATTAAAATCATCAAGATATATATAGCAGGTGAAACTTGTATGGTGCAGTCAGGATGCCTTCAGTTACAAGATTCCTCAGTGGCAGCAGGACTGCAAAGAAGTAACCTGCTGTTTGCTGACCAGCTGGCAGCCACAACAGAGGACTAAGGGGCACTTTTAAAAATGTCCTTAATTAATTAGTACATGTGCAGGTAAAGAGCAGCTAAGGCAATTTCTGTGCCCTATCTAAAATTTTGACCTGTAGCTGTCAACATCTAGGTTTCACCATAATCCCCACAATTATTGTCAAACTTTCCAGTTACAAAGGTTATATCTGCCATACAATCTTCATGATCTTTTCTGTAGCTTTTCAGCAAACCTGGTAGCGCAATCAATCTGTTAACTATTATTAATCCTTTCTGTACCCTCTGCTGTCCTGCTGCCACCCTATCACACAGATACTAAATCAGTTTGGTGGCATAGTTTGTAATTTCATTCCACATTTTTTCAGCACAGACACATAACTGACATTTAATATTATGGAGGCATCTATTGCATTATAAGTGTTTACATGGTAATAATAACATGCAAGCAATCTATGCCTAATTCTTTTTAAGGAAATTGGAAAGTTAATGGAAAAATTGGAGAATTCATGTTTCCCCTATCAATAGCATTGACCAGAAGTGGCAGACAACATGATTTACCATATGTTCATCTAGGTCCCTTTCTATTGTTTATTCTAGAGGTGATATGTGAAATACTAATAGCTCTTTCTATACAAGTGATATACCAGCACCTTATCCTGCAAGTTGACCACAACAGAACATCAGAATGGCCATACTGGGTCAAACCAATGGTCCAGGTAGCCCAGCATCCTGTCTTCTAACAGTGGCCAATACCAAATGCTTCAGAGGGAATGAACAGAGCAGGGCAATTATTGAGTGATCCATCCCCTGTCTTCCACTTCCAGCTTCTGGCAGCCAGAGGCTTAGGGCTACCTAGAGCTTGGGATTGCATCCCTGACCATCTTGGCTACAGCCATTGATGGACTTATCCTCCATGAATTTATCTAATTCCTTTTTGAACCCAGTTATACTTTTGGCCTTCACAACATCCCCAAGCAATGAGTTCCACAGGTTGACTGTGCATTGTGTGAACAAGTATTTCATTTTGTTTGTTTTAAGCCTGCTGCCTTTTAATTTCATTGAGTGGCCCCTGATTCTTGTGTTACGTGAAGGGCTAAATAACACTTCCCTATTCACTTTTTCCACACCATTTATGATTTTATAGACGTCTATCATATGGCTCTTAGTCATCTTCTTTCCAAGCTGAACAGTCCCCATCTTTTTAATCTCTCCATATGGAAGCTCTTCCATATTCTTAATCATTTTTGTTGCCGTTCTCTGTACCTTTTCCATTTCTAATATATTTTTTTTAGATGAAGTGATCAGAACTTTAAGGAATGGACATACCATGCTTTTATATAGTGGCATTATGATATTTACTGTGTATCTATCCTTTTCCTAATGATTTCTACCATTCTGTTAGTTTTTTTGACTGCCGCCACACATTGAGCAGATGTTTTCAGAGAACTATCCACAATGACTTCAATATCTCTTTCTGGAGTGGTAATAACTAATTTAGACTCCATCATTTTATAAGTGTAGTTGGGAATATGTTTTCCAAAATGCACTACTTTGCATTTATCAACACTGAATTTCATCAAACATTTTGTTGCCCAGTCACCCAGTTTTTAGATATCCCATTGTAACTCTTCACAGTCAGCTTTGGACTTAACTATCTTGAGTAATTGTATCATCTGCAAATTTTGACACCTCGCTGTTTACCCCATTTTACAGAACCTTGTATCTCTGCAGAACCTTATTAACTTCAATGGGACATAAAATTCCATTCATCTGGATAACCTTGCCTTACGCTGTTTTAAATAAAACATGCCACTTCTGCAATTATTATTTATGGGCCTGCAGCCATTATGCATGCACGTAATCCCATTAAAGACATAATTTTCTATCTAATCAAATCTATTTTATCTCTCTCATCTCTGACATTCCTAAATCACTCAACACCAGCTGAAAACTGAGGATTAAAAGAGGTTTAACTGTTAATTTGAGAAACATTCTATTAATTCTGAATATCTCAATGATAAACATTTTATCTTTCGGTTATTTTTATGATTAAGGTTTAGTGCTATTTTAAGTTAATAATTTAGTTTATAAAAAAGTTGATAAGTACAATATATTGTAAATTAATTTGTTTTAGCTAGCATGATCAGATGGGCTCGTGCTCTGCCTCTGAACAGTCTAAAATAGAATTAGCTATACAGAAGTGTCTAATATCAGTCTCTATTGTCACCTAAAGCTCATGTTATATTTCTTGAAGAAGAGACTCAGACGGACTAGAGCAGCGTCAGCCCCAACTATCCCTTCATTCTTATTGATCCTCCACCACACTGTTAGTAAGGAAGCTAGACCAATATTAGCTCCAATTAACCACTGGATTGTTGATAGGGCAAAATTGTTAGAGTTCCAGATCCACTAATTATAAGCCACCTAATTCTGGTGCCGCCTTAATTGGAGATTATACAATCAAATCCATGGCACTACTGGAGTAGAAAGGTAGTTTGTACTATACTCAACAAAGCTTTAAGATTTGAACAGTAAATATTACACTAGCATTTCAGATGCAAATAGGGTGACCAGACGTCCTGATTTTATCGGGACTGTCCCGATATTTATTTGTTTGTCCCGCGTCCCGACTGATGTTCGGTCGGGACGTGAATTGTCCCGATATTTTGCCCTCCAGCGCACAAGCGGAGGGGGCTCGCGCCCCCCACCCCACCCCAACTCCATCCCGGCCCCACCCCAATTCCGCCCCTTCCCTCCCCCATTGGATTCCTCCCCAAATTCCCACCCTTGCCCTGCCCCCAGCCACGCCCCATTGGATCCCTCCCCAAATCCCCACCCTGGCCCCGCCTCTTTCCCAAGCACGCCTCATTCCTCCTCCTCCCCCTCCCTCCCAGGCTAATCAGCTGTATGGCAGCACAAGTGCTGGAGGGAGGGGGGAGAAGCAGGATGCAGTAGCCCACTCAGGGGAGGCGAAGGCGGAGCGGAGGCGAGCTGGTGTGGGGGGGCTGGGCGTGGAGCTGCCGGAGGGTGCTCAGCCCCCACCAATTTTTCCTATGCTCCGATGGCTCTTGGGTTGTTGGTGGTGTTTTTTTGCTTTTGTTTTTGTTTTTTCCGCCATTGTTTTTTTGGCCAAACTGGACAATCTCTATGCGAAAGAATAAATGGACACAAATCTGACATCAGGAATCATAACATTCAAAAACCAGTGGGAGAACACTTCAGTCTCTCTAACCACTCAGTGACAGACTTGAAGGTGGCAATTTTGCAACAAAAAAGCTTCAAAAACAGACTTCAAAGAGAGACTGCTGAACTTGAATTAATATGCAAATTAGATGCAATTAACTTAGGTTTAAACAGATTATCACTTCAAACGTTTTTTTTCTCCTGCTGATGACAGCTCATCTCAATAGATTGGCCTCTTACAGTTGGTATGGCTACTTCCACCTTTTCATGTTCTCTGTATGTATAAATATCTTCTATGTGTTCCATTCTATGCATCCGATGAAGTGGGCTGTAGCCCACGAAAGCTTATGCTCAAATAAATTTGTTAGTTTCTAAGGAGCCACAAGTACTCCTGTTTTTTAAATACCTTTGGGACCTCTGCATTTAACCATATTATTGTGTCTGGCTCTTCCCCTGGCCACATCATATGCTGATTTGACCCAAAAAAATTGAACATGAACAAACACTGAGAGCGTAGTATTTTGGAGATGACTCAGACATGTTTTAAAATAACTTCTGCAACTAACAACACAAAATAACTTCCAAAGTCAACATAATACTGCTGATGCTGCTTTTATCTAGCCTGGCCATATTCCCTCTGTCAGGGACTGATTCTCATTTACACTAAGATTACTTTATACCTCTCTGGCAATGTAAAGTATCCTAAAAGTGGAAATAAATTATATTCATAAACTATGTTAAGACACCTCGCCCAGAGTTGTGTAAAGTAGCCTTAGTTTAAATGAGAATCAAGAACCTCTGCAACTGGCTCCTGCCTCTCCCTGTGTGAGATTCTGAGGCTTTATCTTCATTACCAAAAAGTGGGTTTTTACCATGGACTAACTAAAACACATTAGCTATCCCACTGCAAACGTCTAGTGGAGACAAGGCTCTATAATTTAACTACAAGATAATATAGGTGAGGTGAAATACAGTAGCAGGTATAGTGTTGGCCTCACTTAGCTACCTCATGGGAAAAAAATACAGTCTTGTCTCCTCTGGATTGTACAGTTAGATAGCTGACGTGCATCAGTTAGCCCACTATAAAAAAATACCCTTTTTTCCCCGTGAAGACATAGCCTGTGAATCAACAGAAAGTATGGCACTTAGTGTCCTCAGGGTCTTTGACAACTTTAAATCTTATTGCAGGTCAATCCTTTATAACACAGAGCAAACCACTGCTCATTCGCACATATAGGTGTAACTTCAACCAAAGTTGATTTCAGTATGTTCAGTGTTTGAGATCCCATCTAAGTTTAATGAGTCTGCACACTTGTGTAAAGTTAAACACATGCGTGATTGCAAGATCGAGGCCTTAAATTTCAAGAAAAGTACTGCTGCTAGTAATAAATACATGCCACTTATTTGCTTATCATTTACAATGAGAAAAAATTATATTGCTCTTTTGAGACAATGAAGCAGCAATACATTTTCAGTTTTTAATAATGCTATCTAAACCAGTTGCACTGAATTCTGTTATGGGAGTAGAACAACATTCATTTCTCACTACAGTATTATTTGCATTTTAACAAACTCAGAGATTTAATATAGGCAACAATTAAACCCTTGCTACACTGACTACATGAAAATTATATACATTTTAAGTATAAAATGTTTAAAATTGTTTTCTTTTCTTTTTATGAAAACAACTATAGTCACAAAATAGTGCAGAGAGTACAATCACCAAGTGCAACAGTATAACACTTAATGGTGATTTTCTTGTATGTCTATCATGTGCAATGTTTAGAATGTCATTGACTATAATAGTAAATGTGAAAAATCCATAATATTACATACTGAAATAGATATCATTATCATGTTTGTCAAACTTAAAATAATATTTTTGGAAAATGTATCATTATGAATGTACATACCACATGCATTTTTATTTCCTCCTTGAATTTCAGAATATTGTTAAATTTATCGATTAATACATTCCAAGGCTAGACGGGACCATTGTGATCATCTAGTCTGACCTCCTGCGTAGCACAGGCCATTGAACTTCCCCAAAATAATTCCTTTTGAAAGAGAGAGGGTTTTTTTTAAAATCCAGTCTTGATTTAAAAATTGCCAGCCATTGAGAATCTACTGAAACAATTGGTAAATTGTTCCAATTATTAATTACCCTCAAGAGAAGCACAAGGACAAGGCGTAGGGCTGGATTATTGCATTAAACCACAGCCGCCTCATAGGTGGCAGTGAGGTGATGTAGTACCTCAGCAGTGGCTTGATCCTGCTCCACTGAAGTCAATGGGAGTTTTGTCATTCACTTTAACAGGAACAGGATCAAGCCTTAGGAGCTCTTTGGGAGTCATGCCTCAGCCAAGAAGACAACACTTCCCAGAAGTGCAGAAGCACAGGGCACCATGGCCCTTGCACCACCATTAAAAAAAAGATTCAAGGTTTGCACCGCTCCCTGCCAGCTCCGTTTTTAGAGCTGATAAAAAGATAGAATTGTTTTTAAAAAAACAGATTCCAAAATATTATAATAAATAGAAGCATCAAATTAGGTTTGTTATTATTATTGAAGTCTGGAAATTCATGGAAGTTTCATGAATTTTAGACAAATATTTGTTCATCTGAAAATTCATATGGGAAGTGGGTTTTGGTTTGTTGGGGTTTTTTGTTTGTTTGTTTTTTTAAATTCTCCTATTTAAAAAGATTAGAGAAAAGAAACAATATCAGGTGATCAATGCTGCAACATGAGTAATGTACAATTACAGCAAATAGTGAAACAACCAATAAGCTGCAAAGCAGACTTACACCTCCATTTGCAGAAGACAGGATGGGTCAGATAACCACAAAAAGGATTCAGTTGCAATGAATATTATAAATTCAAATAGTTTGATCAACCTTAATTACGCTAGAACTGATTCAGCAAGCTACTAAGATATGTGCCAAATTTTAATCACCTGAGTGCTCCCAATGGGATCTGCTTACATACCTTGCTGGATTTTTACTATATTTGGGATTTTCAGATTAAAGAGAGAGCTAATTGAACATATTTCTCAATTTATTATGTCCAATATGCTCTGATTTCTAGTTCTATAATCCCACAGAGTTTTGCAGGGCATTTCGTTGTTGTTTTTACATTCTGCATACCATAAATCAAACTTCCCACTGCTGTTCATGGGTATTCTTCATTTTATTTCAAGAGTTGATCAAAGTTAGGAAACTCTTTAGTCACTTCATCCATCGCAGTAGTATCTGACTGCTCTGAAATACTTAAAAACAGAGTTTCAATTCCATTTGGTCTGTGATGACCTGGCCCTTGACACTACATGGAATAGAGATTGGTGAATTAATTCTGCTTACTGTCTTTCTTCATTAAAGCCCCAATGTTGCAAGTTCCACAAATGCACAGGAGAATTCAGTGGGGCTCAGGGATACTCCCACATAATACAACTTCCAAGACGAGGGCCGAAGACTGTCAGCAGGATTCAATCAGTGCCAACTGTGATGGCGATTTTTTGGGATGAGGCTCTCGATCCTTTAAAACCTAGACTAAGATTGCCAATTTATTTCTTATAAAGTCACCGGTCATCAATTTCTAAAGAATTTCAGTCAATATGGGCCAGGGCAGGTGAGTAGAGATAAAAACCTGTACCAATCCATTCATCCTCTTATGTTTATTTTATTGTATTTAAGGAAATACATTGCACTAATGTAACATAGGAAAATAAAATTTAAAAACACATCAGGCAACAACAGTAATTGACGTTACAATGTTCTTTGAATTATGTGGGCCAAATTCAATGCTGGTATGAACTGGTGTTGCTTAGAACTCCCCTGGTTTACTCCACAAGAGAATTTGGCCTGTATATCTGTAAACTGAGTGTAAGTACATTAGTTTTATAGTTAAAAAACTAACAAAAGAAAGTACACCCCTGGGTCAGATCTTCAACTGTTGTAAAACATCATAGCTCCACTGACTGCAATGTAGCTACAGTGGTTTACAGCAGCTGAAAATACGTCTCTGGAGTATTTAAATGTAAATACATGCAGAAAGGCTCTTTTTCCCAAATGAATGCTGAGCCACGGAAGGTAAAATGTTTACAAACAAAACCTTTTTTACAAAAAGGAAAAGAGATTTTTAAAAGTCAAGAAAATGCAGCCATCTAATGCTTTCTCATTTACTGATTAGATGGGGCTTGTAAGGATAGTTTAGTTCTTCCACCTGCCTTTGCAGCTTGACATTAACAATGGTTCTCTAGTGGGATGCTGAATTAAGAGGCATTTTGTTTGTATTGTTAGAATCTTAATCGAAACAGTCACAGAGAAATGTTTTATTATGGAGAGGAAAGGGCTCTTAATAAGGCTCTAAGGAAACTGAGTTTTAATGATGCTTAACACAATGTTTTAAACCACACACTTCATCTACATGTTATTTCTTGTTAAATGCTAGTTATTTAACAGCAGTCTGGCACCAGATTGCCTGCTGAGGATAGTTAGGGTTTGCTCATACAAGCTCTAACCATCTGAATAGTTGGAGCGATAACTGCAATTTTAATTCTTTGTGTATTTTACTTCTTGACACTCTTTGTTGAACTACTGTATACAAGAGATCTACTTAGCATGTTAATAAATGTAAATACAATGAACCATAAAGCTATAGGTACTGAAATGTATAATTTGGAGCACTGGGAGTTAGGCCAAGATTTTCAAAAATAATTACATCTCTCATGCCCATTGGAGCTGCTAAGAGCTCAGCAGTTCTGAAAACCAGGCTGTTATGTGCCTAAATATGAATATAGAAGCCTAACTTCAGGCACCCAGGCCCAGATAGGAGTTAAGTGCTTAAATACCATTGAGGCTCTAGGCCTCTTTTATTAAAGTCTTGGCCTTAAACTTAACAGCCACAATCACAAAAAGGTGAAAAAGACAGCTGTATATTAGGAACTCCAATGGTTACTTTATTAAAGGGTAATAATTAATAATTAGGGCTCCATGTCTGTCACGGAGGTCGCAGAAGTCACAGATTCCATGACTTCCTGTGACTTCTGCAGTGGCCGGTGTGGCTGATCCCAGGGCCGCCCAAGCAGCTAGCCCCGGAGCCAGCTGCTCAGGCAGCCCTGGGGACAGCCCCACCGGCTGCTGCTAGAGCGGGTCTGCAGCGAGCCTCTTGGGCTGTCTCACAGCCAGCCGCACCAGTCTCTGCTCTGGCGGCCCTGGGCAGCTGGCCCCAACAGCAGCCAGAGCGGCTGTGGGCCCCCCAGGCCTCCTGCCTCCTGGCAGCAGCTGAAGTAGCGGTGGGCCTCCCAGGGCTCCCCTTTCAGTGGGAGCCAGAGCAGCAGCGGGCCCCCTGGGGTTCCTCTCCTGCAGCGGGCCCCTGGCTATCCCCCCCACAGCGCTCTCCCACCCCCCACCCTCCACCCAGATTCAATCATGAGTATTTTTAGTAAAAGTCATGGATAGGTCATGGGGCTGTGATATTTTGTTTTTTACCCTTGATCTGTTCATGACTTTTACTAAAAATACTCATGATTATATTGTAACCTTATTATTAATTGCTGATTAGTCTCATTTTTGTTGAGAAAAAATATAAAAATAGAAAATTTCACTTAACTTACTTAGCTACCAATTCATATATATATATATTAACCACATTTGGTGTGAATGTGTTTGTTTTAAAGTGTCATTTTTTCACATAGGAAATTTCCACATTTCACTGGGATTCTATAGAATGGCTTACTCAAAAGGCCACTGTCAACTTTGGATACAAAATTAGAAGCCACTTTTTAATATATAGCCCAAAGGGTTATTAAGAGTCGTATTCAGTATCATTGATTTAAAAGAATGTTTAGAAATATTGAATCTCACCCACACATAAGGAAGACAGAAATGAAATAAAAATGCAGCCCTTTCAAAAATCACAGTGACTTGAAAGTCTGATCTTCATCCTTTATAGGCAGAGCAGTGGCAAGAAAGGTAAACTTTAGAGCAAGTTTTTTAAAACAAAGATGAGCCTCATTCCTGAAGTAGACATTAATTTGAATTAATGTACCATGACTTGGAAGGGTATGGTGAACTTGTGACATTCAGAGGAGGGAAAAGTGTCACAGTTCAGAGAGGGCTGACCCAATTCATGGATTGAAAATGTGAATTATAGACATTTAAAAAAAAAAAGATTTCAGGGACACAAGACACAAATACAGTATTTCTACCTAGCCTAGAAAAGGAGGAAATACCTGTATGATCTTCCATTTTGCTAAGGTTTCTCTTCCTAGAATTCTTTTTTTAAAAAGCAGATATATTCTAAAGAAGTGAAAGAAAACAAATATGAAATTTTGATAAGGTGACTTTCAATCCTGGGACATATTACCAATGGTCTAATTAGAGAGTTAATCTTCAAGAAGAAGGTGGAAATCATGAAATAATTTAGAACCCCCAAACACATCGGTCAGTATGCAAATCTAATAACCAGTCAGTTATTGATGTTGACATTTTTTGTGTTGTTCCAAGATGGGGACTTTGCATTTTATGGTAGCAGGGCAATCTAAAGGCCGTGTAAAAAAAAAAAAAAAAAAAAAAAATGGAAAAGACTGAAAAATCCCAGCAATTATTAAAGACTTACGAACTGAAACACCCATGTATATTAATGGAAGTAAACATCCTGGTTTAGATAACCAGGGTCATGGAATTTATTCTCTGCTGCCATTTCTGATGGATTAAAAAAAAAGTGATTTAAGTCAATATGGAATTTAAATCAAAGGCATCCATGTGGATGACTAGTAAACAGGAAACTCCCTGGAAAATCTCAATGGTAGCCATAGTCCCACGAGAAGAAGAAGAAGAACAACAATAGTCAGGCTTCACAGATAAATTCTTCAAGTCTGTGCACTCTAAATATGAAAGAAGGAATAATCTCCACCTGGAGGCTTAGTGAAGCATAAAGGATAATAGTGATGGAAAGTACAATACTGTATCCCAATAATAGACATGTCCTCAGTACTTATCTACAATTTGGGACAAATTGTTGGCCCTTGCTAATGTCCTTTTGCACCTCCACAGTTACTCAAAGAGACCTTAAACCAGGCATGAAGACTAATAAGGCAATTGTAGCTGTATTTCCCCTCCAAGGTCCATCAAGAGAAGACACTATAGGCTTCCGGATCCTCAACCATCATCTCTCTTGGGTAGAGATCCACGTTTCTCCCTCTTTAACAGGGTTTTTTCAGGCTGCACAATTCTCTGTGTACACTGTGATATTCCCAGCAAGCCAGACTGCCTAAATAGGCCAGCAAAGACTATGAACAGCTTTAAATGCCAGCTGTTACAAGTTACCACACAGATCTTTCTGAGCAAGCACATTTATTCTTAAGGTAAAAGCATTACAGAGAAAACAGTAAAAAGAATAAAAGAACATATGTGCATGCTAAAAAGTTATCAGAGATCACCTCTCAATTCCAACAAGGGTTCTGGTAGGAGTCACTCCTATCAACCCCACAATGGGGTGTTTCTTGTGGTTACAAGTTTATAACTGTCTTAGCTCACACCTAGCACCACCATAAATAGGTTAATCTTTCCATTACACAGTTTGATATTTAGACTCCGAGAACAGGTAATCAGCAGTAAATGGTTCCTTGTCAGATCACAACTTCAAAAGGCTGGGTTTTTGCATAGCTGGAGATGGGGAATTTGCATTCACTGCCCCCTAGAGATTCCCCAGGCAAACAACTTAACACTCTTTGTCCCAAAAGTCCAATTGTATATAGCATGTTGTTCAATACAGTTCTTTCAAGTTCATAACTCCATGCTCACATCTCCCCCCTAGAGAGATCCTGACCCACAATAATACACAACCTTCCCATTTAATACAATGGACTCTAAAGATTCTTAAACTTAATCCAATAAGGTTTTTCAAGAATATTGCAGGAAATTGCCACATCTGTCAGATGACTCCAACAGTGCTAGCATACATACACTTAATTTGTTAGTGTTTATAAAATACTTTGAGAACAGGTAGAATTCATAAGTGCAAAATTGATTTTTAGAATAGTTTTGAGCAAAACTGTAAGAACTATAAACATTCCTGTCTGCGCATCTTTCATGTATTACCCACGGGGTCTAGAAATAACCTTTACCCTGGAAAACTGTTTGAAAAAGCATTGCATGCCTAGTACTATACACCTATGTTTATTAACAAAACATTCTATTACTTATAGATAGTGGGCCAATTCCTAGTTCATGTAAATCACCACACATCATTGTTGTCAGTAGAGATTTGCCCATTTACATCAGCTGAGTATCTAACCCAAAGAGTTCATCTATTCTACAGTTACCAAACCTAATCTTATGTTCTTTTCTAATAAGTAAATATCCTATTGGCTGAAACAGAAATTTAGTCTCAGGAAGAACTGAAATACAAAATTATAAATCAATATTTATTGCTGTATAATTGTATATAAACACCAGAAGGAGTTTGGTATAAGGAGTGCTGTGCAATGACTGGGGCACAGGCCATCAGGCCTAGTGATCAGAGCCCAGAGTCACAACCAAAGACGGCATCAAGTACCCCCGCAAAGGTCAGAGCCAGAGACAAAGTCAGGTGCCAGGCCAGGAGTCGGAGACAGAGGTAAGGCAGAGGAGCAGGGACCTGGAGTAGGGCAGGACAGCAGGAACTGGGAGTAGATAGGAGTCTGAGATAGGAGGACAGGAACCAGGAGCAGGCGAGGGAGCAGGACTCAGGAGTCAGGTAATCAGGAGGGGTACATAGCAGCAAACAGCCAGGGATTCCATAGCTGCTCAGACAAGTTACTTCCTTGTTTATATAGAGTCCCTCAGACAATTGCAGGAGTTGGATGTTTCCCTGAGTTGAGAGCTTTGGGGGAGGGGCACCTGTAATCGCCATATTCCTCATTTATATATATTTGTGATATTGCATATAAAGCAGGCCATGTGAGGTATCAGGGGAAAAGTTATGATCTGCTGAAAGTTGTAGTTCTATCTAATTATGTATATCATTAGTGCATATGAAGTTACCAGATTGTGTTGTATGGTTGTCACTAAAACATGCTGTAAGTTGGGGAATCAGCAGCTCCCCAGAGACAACAGCAAGGAAAAGTAACCAACGCCCGAGTAGGTGTCGAACAACCATCAACAGCCATTGTCCAGCAAGGGAGCTACATTGCAATGACTCACTTGCACAAGGCCACACCAGGGGAATTGCTCAGCCTTGCCTGGTGATTCAGCAGTGCCCACCAGACATGCCTGGATTTGTGTTCTCAAAGCACAGTGGCCCCACGCTTCGCCTTTCAAAGGCTGATGTATATCCACTGTCCATTCATGAAGTAGTGAACCAATTAATAAACTTGCACTGCTCATCTTGAGTAGTGCAGGATGGTATATTCCTGAGGTACAAGGCTAGGAGCTGGGGGGAATTGTCTGGTGCCTTTCTCTGTGTGATTCATGAGTGGCTCTGTGAGCATTCATGCTATCTAGCTGGGTATTGTGATGAATTATCACAGTGCCCAGAGGGGTTTGCTGCTTGTCACTAGCAAAGCATTGTAAGAGACAGACTAGGCTGGAGAGTTAAGGGGACACAGCGGTCCCACAGTCCCAGGCTGGACCCCGGGGATTCCTGTCACAGGGAGCAAGGGCCTCTGCAAGCTGACACTTCCTTGGTTACTCAAGTGAGTTGCTAGGTGTTTGTTATAGCCTGGGGATGCACGGGCCTGGGTTCAAGGCTTATGATCCTTCACAACGTGATGGCTATATTCTATAGTAGGTTTTACAGCTTACATGTTCATGTATAAAGATAGGAAATAGCTGTCTTAGAAATCTGTTTGATGGATCTGCTGAACACGGTGCAATTCAAATTTGTTTTAATAGATATTTATCAGAAAAGTAACCCAAAATATTGCTGCTGGATGACTGGCATAAGTCCTTCCACAGATGATTTTCACTTGTCTCTGCAGTCCTAACCTTTGCTAAAATGAGTTTAGACTATGGACAAAAAAAAAAGTTGGTGTTTGCCAAGTGAAATCTGGAGCCTGGGATGGTCCCTATTCATCATGGACAGTTTTCATTTCTATCTGTCTGACCTTCTCAGCCAGAAAAATTAATTCGGCTAGTCATAAACAACCTTTTTTTTTTTTACCATACATATGCTCCACCTTAACCTTGTGGTGCCTCCAGGTAATTCTCCATGCTGATTTGTTCTTGTCTGACATCTCTGTGTGCTGGGATTTAGGTTAACCTTTTATACTTCTATAACAGATGCTTCGTACACTCCAGTCAGGAACTTTGTTAATTGCTTCTCCGATGGCAAGACCATCTCAGCTGCAAGGGATTAGGAAAGATTCAGAAAATCAACCACAGGTAAATTAGAATTGGATCAGACACTTTCCCATTGGAAAAAAAATGTAAATGTTAAAAGCTAGGTTTGATCCTCATGTTCATGCATGGTTTCAAAATAGGATTTGTCAATTGCAAATGCAAAGCAGCTCCAGTTTTATATTACAGACTTTGTCTGTTTTATATTCTGAAACATTAAAACTGAAGAAACAACCTGCCAAGTATTGATGTAAGCTTATTGACAAAACAGAATGCTTCACAGTAAGGACATCATCTCACAAGGCTCCACGCAACGTCTCTGTAATTACTGTTTCAGTCTCTGCCTATCAGATCTCTGGCATACTGTGCTTGATTCACCAAAAATAAAAAAATAAAGAATTAGCGGATGTAAGTAGGAATAAATTACCTGAAACAAATAATCTTTCTGGGCTGACAAAACTAGACCTTTCATAAAATGAGCAGTTAGACTTTTTACTGAGGTTTAGGAATAATGGGTATGCTCTGCAATGTCTTGTTCATTAAAGCCCCCTCCAGCTGTGCACAGAACTCTAGCATGCTCTCTAGAAAGGTATAGCACTATAGCAAAATCTGGAAAAGAAATGTGACAGAAATAGGCTTATATCTTAATGTGTGTGAAATGCATGTGCTTTCAGTGTGCAAACTGTGCACATACTTAAGGCAAGGAGAAGATCCAGCTAACGCTTCAATTGGTGTTGATTGATCAGTTCCATTTTGGGGATTTGTTTTTATTTTTTTGTGCAATACCAAAATAACTAACCTTTCCACAGGATACAAAAATAGAAACAAAGACATAGGAACAAACTTCTGATTTCAATTACACCAGTGTAACTAGGAACAGAATTCACCTCTGATACACGAGTTCTTGACCCTTAACTTTTAAGTTTGGCTTTGGGAGAAGAAGCTTCAGAATTTGCTCAATTCTACTTACATTTTCTGCCATTTTGTAAACTCTCTCAACATTCCAGATGATTTCCTATTTTCTACTCCAGTCTGCTCCTTGCTTTATAGTTTCCACATTTAATTAACCTAGACTATTGATATTGAGTTAGTCTTTGCTATAAATGACACCACTTGCATAAAAGTTCAAATGCACAGTGGTTTTGTCAGCTGTGAAGTACATAAAGATTTTAGTTGTTTGTTGCGCCAAGTTCCAACCCTATTCAAAGGAAGCATCAGCTTGCTATGTAAGGCTGAGAAGAAAGAAGGCAGCTCTATTGCATGGGATCTTCAAGCTTCCCAGGTGTAAGGGGATGAGTTCCTGGTATCCAACCCACCAATCCCGTTGCAAGAGCCTCCTCTTTCCTCCCTCTTCCTGTGCTGCCCCTTTGGAAAAGGAAGACAGATGGGATCTGGGCCAAGAATTATTTTAAATTAATAATTAAAAAAAAACAACAGCAAACTTCTAGTTGTTACACTGCTCTACAGCCAAAATGCTTCTGAAGTAAATGTAGTCAAACTTTACTAATTCTGGGTCACTGAGAACGAAAATGATGCTTAAAATTGTTGATTGGCTCTAGTTTTCAAGATATGCTATTGGGTCAGTATATACGACCCTTGACTTGGGAATGGCGGAGGATAAGTGAGTTATAAAGGGAAGGGATCTCAATTTAAACCAGAAATGACTAAAATACATCTTTGACTGGATCTGTAAATAAATCTATGACTGGGTTTGAACAGTACTTGCTTTTTAGGCAAAACAATGAATGATGCAATCTGAAGCTGGTATTGCGTCATACATGATATGAATTGCATCATGTTATTCCTAGAAGTCATGGATGATGCAATCCTAACGAAGCTTACATCACTCTGCTGAACAAATTGCCCTATATCAGCTCTAGAAATCACAGTGTCCTGCTCTCTTATTTGTCAGTGTTTGATTTTGCAAAGAGACACATTTCTGTTTAGCCAAAGTGAGCAGAGATGCCTCGTACTTATGTGAACAGTGCAGATAACTTCTGCTATGTTTGTGGTGAAGTGACTTTTGCATCACAAAAGCGCAGTATAACCACTCTGGTTAAGAAAGCCTATCACCTTTATTTTGGCTGTAAAATTGGAGATCAGGACAAGAGGTAGGCCCCACACATATGCTGCAACACTTGTGCAACAAATCTTGGCCAGTGGTTGAACAGGAAAAGGAAATCTATGCCTTTTGCAGTGCCAATGATTTGGAGACAGCCAACAGATCATACCAGCAATTGTTACTTCTGCATGGTGCCTCCAGTTGGGAAAGGTGTGTTAAAGAAGAAAAAGTGGACTGTGCATTATCCAAACATTCCATCAGCTATACGCCCAGTACCCCACGGAGAAGGACTGCTGGGTCCTGATGCACCAGAATCATTCTCACTTGAGTCAGACGAGGAAGAGGATGAAACTTCTGGTCCTGAACCATCGATGTCACAGGACCCACATTTTCTCCCATCCTCCTCCTCTGAACCACACCTCATAACACAAGGTGAACTGAATGACCTTGTCAGGGATTTGGAACTACCCAAGAGTAAGGCAGAGCTGTTGAGCTCCAGTGGAATCTCCTGGCAGGTGATGTTAGGGTTTCCATGTTCCATGACCGTCAAAAGGATCTTGTCCCATTCTTCTTCATGGAAGGTGATCTTGTAGCCTGCAACACTATCGATGGTGTGATGGCAGCCCTCAACATCGTTCACGATCCAGATGAGTGGAGACTCTTCATTGATTCATCGAAGACGAGTCTTAAAGCTGTTTTACTGCATAATGGCAATGTTTTGCCATCAATTCCAGTTGGTCATGCAGTCCATATGAAGGAAACCTATGACAACATGAAACAACTTTTGAGGTGCATAAACTATGACCAACATCAGTGGCAGCTTTGTGGTGATTTGAAGGTTGTTGCTCTCTTGCTTGGTCTGCAGACTGGATACACAAAGTACTGCTGTTTTCTCTGCGAATGGGATAGTCGTGCAAGAGATTCCCACTACATCAAGAAAGATTGGCCACTCCGACAGTCATTGGAGCCTGGGAGGAAAAGTGTTCAGCATCCACCACTTGTTGAATCAAGGAAGATTTTGTTACCACCCTTACACATCAAGCTGGGTCTGATGAAGAACTTTGTCAAGGCCATTGATAAAACACAAGCAGCTTTCAAGTACCTCCGGGGAAAATTTCCAAGGTTAAGTGAAGCTAAGATAAAGGAAGGTGTCTTTGTTGGTCCTCAGATTTGTGAACTTCTTCGAGATGATGTATTTGACCATGCACTGCGTGGCAAGGAAAAGACGGCATGGAAAGCCTTCCGGTTAGTGGCAATAAATTTTCTCGGAAACAACAAGGCAGACAACTACAGGTTGTTGGTGGAAAACCTCCTCAAGGCATACAAAAGCCTTGGTTGCAACATGTCACTAAAGATACATTTTTTTGCACTCTCATCTAGATTTTTTTCCACCGAACTGTGGAGCAGTGAGCGACGAGCAAGGCGAGCAATTTCACCAGGACATTGCAACAATGGAGAAACGCTATCAGGGCAAATGGAGCCCATCAATGCTTGCAGACTATTGCTGGACAGTGACAAGAGATGCTCCATTTAATGAATACAACAGACAAGCCAAGAAGCGCCGAGTAGACACTGAATAGGACTAAACTATGTACATAATAGTTTTTTGCCTTTTGTTTCATAATAAATTTTATTTATATAATCCTTTTGCTGATTTTTAAAGTGTTACATAAACAGGACAGGTGAAATATTATCATGTAAAGCAACCATAAACACATGAAAAGACCTAGGTTTACAATTTTTGATTAAAACTCTACCTTCTACACAATATACATAGACCTAAAATGTAAAAACTTAAATATCTTAGAAACAGTAGCCAATCAGTTGTTTTAATTGTCATATTTGAATTCAGCACATCAAAATACATAATAAATAGCACAATTTATCTCTGAAGCAGACAACTTCTCAAAAATTGTAGACCAGTATATGCCTGTGATTTCTGGTGTGTGGCAGTAGGGATGTTTGTTGTCACACTGCTAATTCTGTGTCCCACCAGTATCCTGAGCTGAAGCTATGTAGAAATATTAATTATTTATTCCTCACAGTTTGCCACGAGGTAAGTATCATCAATCCCATTAACAATATAGAAAAAGGGGGACTGAAAAGTGTTGGGGTGAGATTCTGTGTGGGTGCACCTAGCAGAGGCACAACAACTTGCAGCCTGGGAGGTGAGGTGCCCAAAATGGCTTTAAACCACCTTTGTACCCTCCCAATCCTGGGCTGTTCTGTGGGCTGCAGAGTCCTCAGGTGTAATGTAGCATGCCCTGTTGCTGCAGCCCTGCCAGAGTTTGCAACCAGGTCTATACTATGGGGGCCTTTGTCTGTTAGTGCCTCTGTGACAAGATGGGAAACTACACCTACCTTGTTCCATGCCCAGTATGTCTCTGTGCCCAATTTTGCATTTGTCAAGTCGTAGTCATAGAATCATAGAATATTAGGATTGGAAGTGACCTCAGGAGGTCATCTAGTCCAACCTCCTGCTCAAAGCAGGGCCAACACCAACTAAATCATCATGATCCAAGCCCTCCTTGCCAAGTCCTCAGTAGTCTCTATCCCCTTCCAGCTGGTGGGCAGTCAGATGTGGCTCTAGTGGGGATTAATCAGCCCTATGTCTCCTGGATTGTAGATCTTCTTCTCCCGAAGACTCCACATGGAGCAGTTAAGAGAACCCAGGCTCACCACACCACTGGGCTCCAGCTCAGTGCCCATGTTTGGAGCCACCAGAACCAGTCCTTCTGATCCCTTGCTGCTCCCTGAGTTACATTCTCTCTCTCCTCCTTTGTAGGCTTCCTCAGCCTCCTGTCCTGCTTCTCCCTCTTTGGAGTGTCATTTTCTCTAGCAGCTTCTCACCACTCTGCTGGAGGGATCCTCTCTCTGGCAGCCACCCTACCCATCGACCTTACAGCCCTTTTATCCTCATGGCTGCTGTGGAGTTGCCAATCAGCTCTGGCTGAGAAGGAGGCCATTGCTTTGCTAACCTGCTGGTTGATGAACCAGCTGGGGTGTATAAACAGGGTTCTAAGTGGCAGCCCTATGGCTGTATTCTGAAGTTCCTGCACTGAGGAGTGCCCCACTGGCCATAGATTTAGGTACCTTTTATGCCCCTTCAGTCTTTTACCAAGAGGGTCTCACCCTTGGTTTCCGGAAGTGCTGAGCGATCTCATGTAACTTTTGAAAAATTAGGACCTGATGAATATCCCAAGGTCACCTGGTAACTCTTCTGCTCCTGGATATGAAAGAATAAAGGCCTGAAGAATCAGTCAGAGGCCAATCACAGGGTCCCAGAATTTACACTAGGGCAGCTCTCAAACCCCCACCATGATAGCTGCTGTGGAGCATTGTTCTGTGGTTCTTCACTATGTTTTGGAAGTTGTGCACTACAGATTATAGAATTCTCCCTGCAGACATCAACACAGTGCCCTATCCTATGTTACTGAATGCAGGAATTTGCCCTTGGATCGCTGAATTGGCTGAAAGATTCAGAATGCAAAGTGATGTGGAGATGGACAACCCTCTACTGACTATCCATCTGATCTAAGGAGGTTTGCAAGTTTATTTTCCCAACAAGTACTGGGTTCAGGAAATGTGCTCTTGAAAGACTGATAGATTCAGAAACTCTTGTCTGAGATGAATAACTTGTGAACAGGTCTTCACCACACTCCTTTGTCAGACTTTCAGCACAAATGCATTGGACATATATCTATTCTCTGTCCTAGTGTTCTTTTTAAGAGGACTATAATATCCCGATAAAGCCTTTGACTGTATCTCAGATTCATATGTTGTTCCAGTTTTTGGGGCTCTGCCTGCATGGATTTGTGATAAGAACAAAATCATAAGCGGTTCACACAATTTATTCTTTTGAGTCAGATGCAAAGAGCTTGATTTAATTTTTCTGCCTCATCCATGTTTTTCATTATTGCCATAGCACTAAAAACAGAAAATATAAAAAATAATTAAAACAGGAAGTTTTATAAGTATTAAATTGATCAAAGCACAAACCAATACAGTTATGATCAGTGCAATTTTTATTAAGAAGTCTGAGAATGTCAGTTTAAATTCTCAGTATTTACTAATAGATGTTCCTATCTAAAATTGTGTTGATCAAAGCATGAGTATCCCACTAAATGTAATAAAATTGTGGTTTGATCATTTCCTCTGCAAAATACATTGCATTGACCTGGACTAACCTTAAAGAGCTCTTTGTTCAGTTCATATAAATTAAGCTTCCATAGTTATGTAAAATGTTGGATGATCCCTCTGTATTCTAACCCCATCTCAACTAACCATCTGCAACGTATGTAGCTATGTATCAGAAAAGGGGCAGGGGTGAGGGGGCAGGGTTTGCAGACTGCACTTCAAACTGTAGGAATCCCCCTACCCATCTGTAAAGGGCAGTAGATATGAAGCAGCTGCCATTTTGTGTTTCAGGTCCAGTATGGTTTGTTACAGTCCGAGCTGCTATACTCTCTTATGGAGATTTTATATTCATTCTTTCTTTGTTGTTTTTTTTTAATCTGACATAGTAGTCACTTACACCAAACAAAATATGTATTTTTCAGTGTATGAGACAATATAACACCATCCTTCAAATCCAACAAGAGATTTCTCCATTGCACTTTCTTTCTCTCATTCCGTTCCCCCACTCTTCCCTTAACTTGACCTACAATTGATTCTCCTAATTCCCCCTCTTCACTATCCAACTGTCTCGCTACATTTGCTTTAATCCACCAGGAGTGTGTTATCATAGAATATCAGGGTTGGAAGGGACCTCAGGAGGTCATCTAGTTCAACCCCCTGCTCAAAGCAGAACCAATCACCAACTAAATCATCCCAGCCAGGGCTTTGTCAAGCATGACCTTAAAAACCTCTAAGGAAGGAGATTCCACCACCTCCCTAGGTAACCCATTCCAGTGCTTCACCACCCTCGTAGTGAAAAACTTTTTCCAAATATCCAACCTAAACCTCCCCCACTGCAACTTGAGACTATTATGCCAAATCTCCCCCACTGCAACTTGAGACTATTACTCCTTGTTCTGTCATTTGCTACCCCTGAGAACAGTCTAGATCCATCCTCTTTGGAACCCCATTTCAGGTAGTTGAAAGCAGCTATCAAATCCCGCCTCATTCTTCTCTTCTGCAGACTAAACAATCCCAGTTCTCTCAGCCTCTCCTCGTAAGTCATGTGCCCCTAATTATTTTTGTTGTCCTCCGCTGGATTCTTTCCAATTTTTCCACATCCTTCTTGTAGTCTGAGGCCCAAAACTGGACACAGTACTCCAGATCAGTCCTCACCAATGCTGAATAGAGGGGAACGATCACGTACCTCGATCTGCTGGCAATGCTCCGACTTATACAGTCCAACATGCTGTTAGCCTTCTTGGCAACAAGGGCACACTGTTGACTCATATCCAGCTTCTCATCCACTGTAACCCTTAGGTCCTTTTCTGCAGCACTGCTGCCTAGCCATTCAGTCCCCAGTCTGTAGCAGTGCATGGGATTCTTCCATCCTAAGTACAGGACTCTGCACTTGTCTTTGTTGAACCTCATCAGATTTCTTTTGGCCCAATTCTCTAACTTGTCTAGGCCCCTCTGTATCCTAACCCTACCCTCCAGCATATCTACCACTCCTCCCAGTTTAGTGCCATGTGCAAACTTGCTGAGGGTGCAATCCATGCCATTCTCCACATCATTAATGAAGATATTGAACAAAACCAACCCCAGGACTGACCCTTGGGGCACTCGGCTTGATACCGGCTGCCAACTAGACATGGAGTCATTGATCATTATCCATTCAGTCCGATGATCTAGCCAGCTTTCTATACACCCTATAGTCCATTCATCCAGCCCATACTTCTTTAACTTGCTAACAAGAATACTGTGGAAGACCATATCAGAAGCTTTGCTAAAGTCAAGGAATAACACATCCACTTCTTTCCCCTCATCCACAGAGCCAGTTATCTCATCGTAGAAGACAATTAGGTTAGTCAGGCATGACTTACCCTTGGTGAATCCATGCTGACGGTTTCTGATTGCTTTCCTTTCCTCAAGGTGCTTCAAAATTGATTCTCTGAGGACCTACTCCATTATTTTTCCAGGGATTGAGGTGAGGCTGACTGGCCTGTAGTTCCCTGGATCCTCCTTCCTTTTTTTTAAAGATGGGCACTACATTAGCCTTTTTCCAGTCATCCAGCTATGAGTTTTACCCCACTCGCCATGAGTTTTCAAAGAAAATCACATCAGCCAACTCCTTTAGCACCCTTGGATGCAGTGCATCCAGCCCATGGACTTGTGCTCTTCCAGCTTTCCTAAATAGTCCTGAACCACTTCTTTCTCCACAGAGGGCTAGTTACCTCCTCCCCATACTGTGCTGCTCAGTGCAGTAGTCTGGGAGCTGACCTTGTTCATGAACACAGAGGTTGGTTCTATAATTCTCCATATCCTTTTTCTGATGCTATTGCAGGGTGCTACAACTTGTAGATGTATTTGAATAAGGATGCTTATCCCAATCGTCAGATCTTTTTCTCTTACCCATCTCTGCTAAGGACAAGGTTCATTTTTATTCTTCCTTTTTGTGAACAGTGATTCTTTCCCTATGTGAGAGTAAGGCAGAATCTGAATGAATGGTTAAATGTATAATCATTCTTTTTAGTACCAATGATGTTAGTTGTTGGATCTTGTCAGCATTGTTCAGCTACTCTGTTTCCCAGACTGTTTCTTTCCAATTCCTTCAGGTTTTTACATATATTGATATTCACCCAGAAGAATAATGTTTTAACTACCAATAACTGTCTCTCATCTTCCATAATTTATGAATCTCTTCTTAATATATAATCTGTAAGTATCACTGTTCCCCTTGACTCTAAAACTTAAAGCCAGACAGCGCAGTAGTGAATAGAATTTGCATATAACTGTCACTTTCTGCAATCTCTCAGAAATCTGCAGATTAGATAAAGTTTGTATTAGCTTCACGTCTAAAAGAAAAAGCTATTAGAGGCACCCTGTGGCTTCAAAATCCATTTTGTTTATTTTATTTACATTTTAACAATGTTTGACGAGGTAAACCTCTTAAAAATATTATATCGGTCGTGAGAAAGGGTGCTGAATCTTAAGAAGGCAAATACTCTCATCCATGATAAATGACTCCCTCAAAAGTGAATTAAATTACAGCAGTCAATCAAAAATATGACTTCGTTCTTTGGAATGTAAAGACTGCATTTCCAAAAAAGAGGGCAATATAGAATTACCAGAATATACCTTTGCTCAAATGAGGATGAACAGGAGACAGGATAGTCAATGATTTCAGAGAGGACAGAAACCATTTAAGAGTGTAAACCAGACTGATAAATTATTAGAAACTTTTCCTAATACGCACTCCAGGTTCTTGAAAATTAAAATATGTCATTATTATTGCTACCTTCCAAGTAGGACTAGCCAATTTAATCTGCTATATACTGTAGAAGGCAGTATTAAAGAAATTGTAACAATTATATTGAAGGATAATGAAGGACATTAAGCCTGAATAAATGTGTTTTCAGTCAGTTCTGCACATTCATGTCCAGTATAAGATCAAGCGTTAAATCACTTTAGTATGAATATCAGCACTAAAGATATTTATCCTTGTGTAAATTGCCAATTTTTTTTATGAGCATGGAAATTATATAATCTAAGTATATTTCAAAAGCAAGTGTCTAATCAGAGGAACAT
Organism: Trachemys scripta elegans; assembly: GCF_013100865.1. NCBI lineage: Eukaryota > Metazoa > Chordata > Testudines > Emydidae > Trachemys > Trachemys scripta. Next base: position 44,244,458 of record NC_048302.1, on the reverse strand, counting down.
ATCCTCCAGTTGGTTGATGATGGTACTGTTAAGCCACTGACTGGAGGACTCTTGGCAAAAAAAGAAGAAGAAAAAACAAAAACAAACCGTAACTGAAATATAAGGTCTTGTCTATACTAAGGACTTTTAACAAACAAATTTCACTAGAAGTACCAGTGCTGGAGCACTAATCCAGATAGATCTCGGGCAGTCACCACCATCAATAATGTTACTGTATCCCAGCAGACAATGGTTGCCATTTAAAAAAAAAAATCAGCATTTGCCCACACATAAAACACAATTATCAGTCATTTGATAAGTGTAGAAGGGAAATATAGTACCTCAGATATCCACATGTGTTTAGTTTTGTCAAATGCACACATTAGAAGAACTGTAAAGCTTGCTTTTATCTCAACCTATACATTATATTATGAATCCTTATATAATATTTTATATTGTGTACAGTATTATGGCATTTTCGCACAAGCTTGAGACAACGAGCTGAAATTTTGTGCACATTTGGTTCATGTTCAGCAGAAAAGTTAAGAACAGAGATTGGATCTATTCTCCAAGGTATTTACCTGTTTTAAATAAGTCTGCTGGATGCCACAACTAATTCCTTTTCTCAGCAACAAAAATGCATTTGTCTATGTAGAGAGGTTAGCCAGGGCTCATCTCTCTCTCTGGGGCAGCAGGGAACCACACCGCCTCACCAAATTGGGGAATAGGTCTTGCGGGGAATTAGTCCAGCCGCAGGAGTTGTCCTCTGCGGCCTTTGTGATGGTAGAAATAACACAGTAAGCCCAGGCCCTACGTCAGGGTGGGGCACTGGTGAGTCAGGCACGCAGGCAGGGGCTGAGCAATAAAGCATATAAACAGTAAACCCAGACCCTAGGTCAGGGCGGGGCAATGGTGAGTCAGGCGCTCAGACTCTCAGACAGGGGCTGAGCAGTAACAGTATATAAACAGCAGGCCCAAGCCCTAGGTTCCAAAGGGCCTGGGAGAGGGAGAGATGGCCACTTGCAAGTTGGGTGGCAGGAGGGATGCAGGCCCTCCCATTCCACTGCATCCCAGCCCAGGGCCTTAGCAGCAGCAGAAGACCCACTGTTGCGTCAGTGGGGATCCTGGCTGCAACACACTGACATGGGTTCTGACAGTGCTGCAGCCAAACTAGGGTGGGCTGCCCCCGGGATACTTCCGGACTCCCCCTTTTGAGGTACCTGGGTCAGGGTGGTGTCCTCAGGGGGGGTCCAGTACCATGGGTTCATCGGGATTGCTGGAAAGGGGTAGACTTGGCAACTCCTTCTGGTAGCTGGTGCGGGGCAAGCTCGGCAACTCCTCCAGGTAACTGGCATGGGACAGGCTCGGCGACTCCTCCAGGTAACTGGCGTGGGGCAGGCTCGGCGACTCCTCTGGGTAACTGGGGTGGGGCAGGTCGGGCCAGTCCTTGGGTGTACCGAAGCCCCGAGGGTTTCCCAATCATGAGCCAGGACGGAGGCGTCTGGCCTCCCCGGTGGCTGATCTCTCAGTGAGCCCTGAGGTCGGGTCTTTATACTTCCGGGGCAATGCCTGACCCTCTCGGGGAAGGGATCAGAGCTCCCTGGCTCTGTCCATTCTGGTGTCCAGATGGACTTGTCTCTCTCCAGGGCAGCAAGGAACTACACCACCTCACTACACACACACCCCTCAAGTCTGACTCCCGCTCGTCAGGGCCAGACTCTTCCATCCCTCCTAGGCGGGATGGGAAGTCGGCATTCGCATGGTCTTTGCCAGCCCTATGCCGGATGGTGAAAGCATAGGGCTGTAATGCCAGGGACCAGCGCAGTAGTCTAGTGTTGTTGTTTTTCATTCTTGTTAACCACTGGAGTGGGGCATGGTCCATGACTAATGTAAATGGGGCCCCGAGGAGGTAGTACCACAGGGCGTCACAGGCCCATTTCACTGTGAGTGCTTCTTTCTCTATTACCACATAGTTCTTCATGCAGGGGAATAATTTCGGCTAAGATATAAGACCGGGTGGTCTGCTCCATCATTTTCGCGGGACAGGACGGCTGGCGCGGGACAGTCCTCAGATTTACCGCAGGTCCCTGGGGTTTCCCAATCGCGAGCTAGGCCAGAGGCGTCTGGACTCCCCGGCGACTGCTCTCCCAGTGAGCCCTGAGGTCCGGCCTTTATACTTCCGGGGCAACACCTGACCCTCTGGGGGGTGGGCTCAGAGCTCCCTGGCTCCACCCACTCTGGTGTCTGGAGGGACTCGTTTCTCTCTGGGGCAGCAGGGAACCACACCACCTCACTACAGTCTAATAGAAGAATGTCAATTATCCCAATAAAGCAGATGTCTTTCAAGTGTGATGGGTCCTCTAAATTCTTGACTTCATAGTAAAACAACCTATTGTTCACCCACTTAGCCTTATGGCCATACATGCATAACTTTTTTTCAGAAATAAAGAAATCAGTAACTCAAATGTTTCATATGTTTTAGAGACAAGATGGTGCGATAATATCTTTTATTGAACCAACTTCTGTTGGTGAGAGAGACAAGCTTTCGAGCTGCACAGAGCTTTTATTTAGACCACTTCGGTGCAGCTCTATAGCTTGTCTCTTTCACTAACAGAAGTTGGTCCAATAAAAGATATTACCTCACTCATCTTGTCTCTCCAATTTCCTGGGACCAACATGGCTACAACACTGAAAACAACAGAGGATGGCTGAGAGCTATGGCCATATATTTTTAAAATATAGCATCTCCATTCACCATACAGTCATTTCAAAAGATATTGCTTGTGGTATCTCAGAGCACTGTGGTGTTAGTTTCATCACTGAGATGGCCTTCTTATTTTCTCTGCTGTTAGATTTAGGCTAAATATCAAATGTAAATAACGTTCTGTTACTCTGTGGAGTTCTCAATGTCTCCCCAAAGGCTACCAGTAATGACCTCTTGTTGAAAAGAATAAATGTAATGTTGTCCAGTATTTCTCAAGATAGTTTTACTTTGATTTCAGAGCTGTAGCAATCTACCTGACCAAGTCATCAAAAAGATATACCCCACAGCTCATGTAGAATTTGGGGAAATTACAACCTAGAAGGATATTACAAAAAAAAACCTTAAAATGCACATGACATTGCTTTGTTCGATGTGCAGGGACCTCACATCACAGGATATGATTAGGCTTGACTTGCTGTGCAGTTATACAAATACCAAAAAGACACATTGTCCTTACCCAGTTTGGAGTAAAATGCCCCCAAGAAGAAGATATGCCTTTGCTGTGTAGACATACCATTAGTGGTCTTAGCTAGGTCAAAGTTCAACTCCTCCCTTCCCCGCCTTCTGGGTGGTGAAGGCACCACGTGAGCTCCTGGAAAGGGTTTGGGCCAGCTCCTACAGCCACTCAGGAAGGAAGGATGGTCTAGTAGTCAAGGCACTTGCCTAGGACTTAAGTGGCCTCGGTTCAATTGCTGAATTGGCCATAAACTTCCTATGTGATCTTGGGCAAGTCACTTAATCTACCTTTACCTCATTTCCTCATCTGTAAAATAGAGATAATATTTACTTACCTCAAAGGGGAGTTGTGAGTAATGAAATCCATTAATGATTTTGAGGTACTCAGATACAACAATGATGATGCCTAGATAGATAGCTGTGCCCAAATGAAACAAATTTCTTGGTTTAATTGAGGTCAAGGCAATATTGGTCAGTCTCTTCCACTGTTCATCCAACTACACAGGGCCTGTTGGCTGGGACTGATTCCAGGGCCCCAATGCACTGCCTGCCCTCTATCACAGGGAGCTCTACTCAACACTTTTGGGCAATTCTGTAGATTAGATCTGACCAGTTCAGGTCCCCCTTCCTTCTCTTCCACCATCTGCAACTCTCCTCCTGCTCACAGAGTTGCAGCATGGCTGCTTCATGACCTGGCCCTCCAACCAGGTCACATTAGGATTTGCCCCAAGGGTCGGTCCTGGGGCAGGTTTTGTTCAATATCTTCATTAATGATCTGGAGGATGGCGTGGACTGCACTCTCAGCAAGTTTGAAGATGACACTAAACTGGGAGGAGTGGTAGACATGCTGGAGGGTAGGGATAGGATACAAAGGGACCTAGACAAATTAGAGGATTGGGCCAAAAGAAACCTGATGAGGATCAACAAGGACAAGTGCAGAGTCCTGCACTTAAGACGGAAGAATCCCATGCACTGCTACAGACTGGGGACCGAATGGCTAGGCAGCAGTGCTGCAGAAAAGGACCTAAGGGTTACAGGGGATGACAAGCTGGATATGAGTCAACAGTGTGCCCTTGTTGCCAAGAAGGCTAACGGCATTTTGCGCTGTATAGGTAGGGGCATTGCCAGCAGATCGAGGGTGATCATTTCCCTCTATTTGATATTGGTGAGGCCTCATCTGGAGTGTGTCCAGTTTTGGGCCCCACACTACAAGAAGGATGTGGAAAAATTGGAAAGAGTCCAGCAGAGACAGGAGCGCCGCCAACTTTTCTGCCGCCCTGGTGACAGAAGGTCCCACCCCGAAATGCCGCCCCCCACAGAGGTGGCAGAAGGTCCCGCTGCCGAAATATCGCCATGGTCACTGCCCCCCAAATTGTAGCACCCTAGGTGGCCACCTATGTCACTTAATGGGTTGTGCCGGCCCTGAGCGGAGGTCAAAAAAATGATTAAGGGCTGGAGCACATGACTTATGAGGAGAGGCTGAAGGAACTGGAACAGAAACCATTTAAGAGTGTAAACCAGACTGATAAATTATTAGAAACTTTTCCTAATACGCACTCCAGGTTCTTGAAAATTAAAATATGTCATTATTATTGCTACCTTCCAAGTAGGACTAGCCAATTTAATCTGCTATATACTGTAGAAGGCAGTGTTAAAGAAATTGTAACAATTATATTGAAGGATAATGAAGGACATTAAGCCTGAATAAATGTGTTTGCACATTCATGTCCAGTATAAGATCAAGCGTTAAATCACTTTAGTATGAATATCAGCACTAAAGATATTTATCCTTGTGTAAATTGCCAATTTTTTTTATGAGCATGGAAATTATATAATCTAAGTATATTTCAAAAGCAAGTGTCTAATCAGAGGAACATATCCTCCAGTTGGTTGATGATGGTACTGTTAAGCCACTGACTGGAGGACTCTTGGCAAAAAAAAAAGAAGAAAAAACAAAAACAAACCGTAACTGAAATATAAGGTCTTGTCTATACTAAGGACTTTTAACAAACAAATTTCACTAGAAGTACCAGTGCTGGAGCACTAATCCAGATAGATCTCGGGCAGTCACCACCATCAATAATGTTACTGTATCCCAGCAGACAATGGTTGCCATTTAAAAAAAATTGTTTAGACTGCAAAAAGAGAAGAATGAGGGGGGATTTGATAGCTGCTTTCAACTACCTGAAAGGGGGTGCCAAAGAGAATGGATCTAGACTGTTCTCACTGGTACCAGATGACAGAACAAGGAGTAATGGTCTCAAGTTGCAGTGTGGGAGGTTTAGGTTGGATATTAGGAAAAAGTTTTTCACTAGGAGGGTGGTGAAGCACTGGAATGGGTTTCCTAGAGAGGTGATGGAATATCCTTCCTTAGAGGTTTTTAAGGTCAGGCTTGACAAAGCCTTGGCTGGGATGATTTAGTTGGGAATTGGTCCTGCTTTGAGCAGGGGGTTGGACTAGATGACCTACTGAGGTCCCTTCCAACCCTGATATTCTATGATTTCTCTTCCAGCAGGGAATCCTTCAAAGTCTTTCTGCTCAAATGCCATCAGACAGTCCTTATACCCACCACCATAACTCTTTCACGCCTGCAGCAACCCAGGCAGTCTTCTAATTCACCGCCCCAAGCAGTACCACTCTGCAATGGTTAGTAGGGCACCAAATCCTACCCTCTACTCTGGGTTCCAGTCCAGGGCCCTGTAGCAAACAGTTGCAGTCTGCAATTGCATCCACCTTACTGCTACTTCCCACTGTTTTTCTCCAGTCCTCCTAGTCAGACCCTCTCTCCCAGGCCTACCTCAGGTTTGACAGCTCCTCCCAGCTGTCCTTTCAGTTGCCATAGAACCTTCCTCCTGAACTAGCACAATGCACTCCAGTTAGGAGCGAGCCCAGCAGCAGCCACTTCACCCTTGGCAGCTGCATCTCAAGGCTGTCTACAGCCCTATTGCTGGTCAGCAGATTCCTCACAATATCCTCCTGAAGGGATCAGACTTACAGGAGCAATCCCAATGAAGTTGTGTTTCCATGTCTCACTGTTACAGCTTTCCTTAATGCTGTAAAGATCTCAAAATAGTCATGCTTATGAAAAGTAAAGTTACAGAAAAAAAGTCTACGGGCAAAAAAAAAAGTGTCAAATAAGGAGGAAAACAGCACATTTCATGGTAGGTTTGGGTTTTGTTTTTTTGCATTGTGTGTGTGTGTGTGTGTGTGTGTGTGTGTGTATTTTAAAAGCTTATTTGAAGAGAAAAAAGTATGAAGCTTCTAATCTTCTGTTTGTGTTCGCTCAGGTTTAGGATTAGCGTAATTGATACAAACACGGCAGCAGAATGAGGCCAGACATATGGATGGAATTAAGCAGCAGACCATAATTTTTTTAAAACTTTAGTAGAGGGAAGGGTGCTCCTTGCTCATAACATACACACTAATACCAGTCATTTAATTGGTTCCAATGCAGAGTTAAAGGGCTCCTTATCATATAACCTGTAACTCAGGGTAGACTCTCCTCAGCCTCCCGCCCAGGACTCCACTATCCCTGAGTCTTACCTCCCACCCCCTGCAAGGCAATGATGATGCCTAGATAGATAGTTGTGCCCAAATGAAACAAATTTCTTGGTTTATTTGAGGTCAAGGCAATATTTCATTGGTTCCAATTAAAAGGGTGTAGAAGACTCAGCCTGTGAAGGTCACAAGATCTCACCTTATCCTATGAGCCCAAGACCCATCACCAAAATCCCAGGTCTTTTACCTCTGGTAGCTGTTCATTTTATCCACACTGGAAACTAGCTGCAAGTTGTAACACATTAACAACTCAACCCAAGTACCAGTACTAATTGCATTCCTACTTAACCCACTGAGCATTGAAAGTGCTACAAGGAAGGTAGAAAACTTCCTGGTTCTCTGCCAAATCCCTTCCTGACCCCCAAACAGGTGAACAACTAGACCCACAGCATCTGTCAGGCCGGATTCCCATTCGTACTTCAGGATGGGGCTGCTGAATCAGGGGCAAAAGAGGCTCTAGATGGTCCCCAGTTCCAGGTTCAATCCTGAGAGCTGGGGAATACTGGCCAATCAGCACCCCTTTCTCCAGCTGGCCAGTGGGTGCCAGAGACTTTCAGTCGGAGGAGATATGGTGTCCCTTAGTGAGTGTCTCCCTCTCTCACTGCTAGGTCTGTCCCCTTTTACCACCACCCCCATTAAGTTCTCCCACCTATTGAGGCAGGTGAGTGATATTTATGCAACACTATTTTATACTTCAAGGGGAAAAAACAGGGGTATTTACTTTGCATGGCGGTGCTCCTGAATGGGATGTGGCAGTGGTAAAAAGAATCACAGAAAGAGCTACTTTCTTCTAACACTGAACAAGGGACTTTACTAGAATACATCTAAAATATTTCCCCAGAGCTTCTTTGTTTCCCCTCTGCTATATTGTAAAGCCTCAGTCTAGAATCTATTCCTGCTCTCTCCTGCTTGTGTTAAATTGATTTTTTTCCATAGAAGGAAATGTGTACTGTTTCATACTATAGATTTAATAAAACAGTACATATCTTCTCACACTGAGTAAAAGTCAATTTACTAGCTGTAGGCGATTAAACTATTTCTCACTCCTGCTGTGTGGTCATATATATTGTGAGGCTGGAAACCATAACCAAGTTCATTTCATTGAGACCAAGAATAAAGATGATGCGTTTAGATTAAGCAACTTTTTATTTAACAATTTAGAGTATGTTCTTTCCAATGTCCTTTTAAAGGGTATATGTAGTTTTATCTGCTGTACTTAATATTAGTTTTCTCCCTCCTCCTCTCTCTTGTTTGCTCAGCTGTTATCCAGAGACTTCAGTGTTGGTAAAACCTCAGAGCATATTACATCTGAAACATGCAAAGCAGTTGTCTCTCTTCTCCTAGTGATAAAGGGCATTCTAGAATAAGGACTGCATTAAAAGTTCAGATCTGAATGTGAGTGCCACAGAAAGCCAGCTGTTTAGATTTGGCTGCAGACTGCTGCAAAATTATCTTATTTGCAAAGCTTGATATGTGGTGATGCAGATAAATGATAACACCATAAACTAGCAAAGACAGAAAGATTTATTTTACATATGTCTGTGGCTGACTTCAAATTTGATATTTGTGAATATGCAGCTTTGAACACTTCCTCATAAACATGCCATCCAAGCAGCCCCGTGCATACAGCATTTTAATATGGTAAAAGCTTTATTAAGATAGTCCTGTGAATAATGTTATAAAACAAATATTTTAACATGCCACTGAAATAAAATGTTAGTAAGAAAATCAGTTGGCAGTAAAAAAGATTTATGTGCCTGATTTGTTTCCAGCAAAAAAGAGTGGAGTTTTCCCCCTGTCAATCAATCAACACATGGTTTATTTTAAAGCAGCGATAATGTAGGTTAGAGATTAAGAGACCACTGGTATACAGACAAGATGAAATTAAGTTTTCTTATATAAAAAAAGCAAAACAAAATAATGACATAATTTAACACCCTCCAACAGCTTCAGAAGAAGTACAGCATGTAGCAACTGGGTCTAAAGTGAATTTGACTAATATCCTGAAAAGGATATAAATAAGCCAGCTGAGATGCAGAAATAAGGTATCATTACTGAGTTGGAGGATGGGGATTATTATTATTATTATTTATTTGATAAATGGCTATAGTCAGAGTTGTACAAACACAAAATGAAAATGCTGAAGAATTTGTTTAATAGATAACCTAAGCCACAATTTTTAAGTGTGGGTACTTAAGTTAGCCACCTTAATCTATAGTTAGGCCCCTAAATCAAAGTAGCCTGATTTTCAAAGGAAACAAGCACTCACACCTTTTACTGGCTTCAGTATTGGGGCACATTTTCACTATGTCTGAAAATCAGGACACTTTGAGTTAGGTGCCTAAATATGAATTTAGGTGCCTAATGTTAGGCACTCAGGCTTGAATATTTTGGCCCTGGTCTATCATCTACTGAAGAACAGTTGGACACATCTGCACCAGGTAAGGCAGTTGCTCATCTGTCCTGCAGTCTACATATGAGGGACTGAGCCCCATCACCTTTTTTTTTTTAAACTTCAATAGGATTTGAGAACATTCAGCACCTCCCAATAGGTGCTCACAAGACCTTGCAGAAGCACACCGTAAGGCAACAGAGTTTGGAGGCCTGTTTTTTAGAATAGAAGGAAATCCAAAACCTATGAAATTATACACACAAACCATGTTAAAAGAACATTAAGGTTGCAAAGTCATCACTTGAAAGTTAGGAAATGCCAGAATTAAGCATCTGAAGAAGTGGGTTTTTTACCCACAAAAGCTTATGCCCAAATAAATCTGCTAGTCTTTAAGGTGCCACCAGACTCCTCGTTGTTTTTGTGGATACAAAGTAACATGGCTACCCCTCTGATACTTGCCAGAATTAAGATTACCTGTGAAACGTTAATTAAGCCCCCTTGTGTATATATTCATAGATTCATAGAGTCTAGCACTGGAAGGGACCTCGAGAGGTCATTGAGTCCAGTCCCCTGCCCTCATGGCAGGACGAAATACTGTCTAGACCATCCCTGATAGACATTTATCTAACCTACTCTTAAATATCTCCAAAGATGGAGATTCCACAACCTCCCTAGGCACTTTATTCCAGTGTTTAACCACCCTGACAGTTAGGAACTTTTTCCTAATGTCCAGCCTAAACCTCCCTTGCTGCAGTTTAAGCCCGTTGCTTCTTGTTCTATCCTTAGAGGCTAAAGTGAACAAGTTTTCTCCCTCCTCCTTATGACACCCTTTTAGATAGCTGAAAACTGCTATCATGTCCCCTCTCAGTCTTCTCTTTTCCAAACTAAACAAACCCAATTCTTTCAGCTTTCCTTCATAGGTCATGTTCTCAAGACCTTTAATCATTCTTGTTGCTCTTCTCTGGACCTTCTCCACATCTTTCTTGAAATGCGGTGCCCAGAACTGGACACAATACTCCAGCTGAGGCCTAACCAGAGCAGAGTAGAGCAGAAGAATGACTTCTCGTGTCTTGCTCACAACACACCTGTTAATGCATCCCAGAATCATGTTTGCTTTTTTTGCAACAGCATCACACTGTTGACTCATATTTAGCTTGTGGTCCACTATAACACCTAGATCCCTTTCTGCCGTACTCCTTCCTAGACAGTCTCTTCCCATTCTGTATGTGTGAAACTGATTTTTCCTTCCTAAGTGGAGCACTTTGCATTTGTCTTTGATAAACTTCATCCTGTTTACCTCAGACCATTTCTCCAATATGAATTGGATACAATCTTTAATTGCATGATCACATATTTTTTCCATAGGATCCTTACCTCATTCAGTGCACAGGTTTGGACCTTCTCTGGGGATAGACCAGGGCTGTCTAGTGAATGATACTGCTGTCTGTAGGACCCTCTGCCTCATATGTTACAGAAGTTGGAAGGTGAGTAGTGACTGATGCAGGGGATTTCAGGAAGAGAAAGGACAGTCTTCTAGTTAAGGCAGTTGAATACTGCTCTGGGGAAATGGATTCTATCCCTGCCTCTACCAGAGCTTTCTATGTTATGCTGGGCAAGTCAGTTGAAAAAAACTTCTCATGTGTCATCACTAATTGTGTGTTTCTAATGCGGACATGACACCCTTGGTCTGATTTGCAGAAGTGCTAAGCATCACAGCTGTAACTCAAGTCAATGAGAAATGTGCTTTGAACTTATAAAGTGCTATACAATGCTAAGTACTCTGAAAAATAGGTCTACATGTCTCAAATTGGGCACCCAAAATTAGTGGATACTTTTAACCTTAATTTCTCTGTAGCACAGTTCCTCATCTAAAAAACGGAGATCCTCATCACAGAGATGTTGTGGCAATACATTCATTGATGTTGCGAAGCACTTAGATCAGTGGTTCTCAACCAGGGGTACATGTACCTCTGGGGATACACAGGGGTCTTCCAAGGGGTACATCAACTCATCTAGATATTTGCCTAGTTATACAACAGACTACATAAAATGCACTAGCAAAGTCAGTAAAAACTAAAATTTCATAGAGACAGTGACTTATTTATACTGCTCTATATACTATACACTGAAATGTAAATACAATATCTATATTCCAATTGATTAATTTTATAATTATATGGTAAAAATGAGAAAGTGAGCAATTTTTCTGTAATAGCGTGCTTGACACTTGTATTTTTATGTCTGATTTTGTAAGCAAGTAGTTTTAGGTGAGGTGAAACTTGGGGATATTCAGGAAAAATCAGGTACAGTAAAGAGGTACAGTAGTCTGGAACTGAGCAATGATCTGACCACTGGACCAAATTCAGTGAAGAATCTTGATCATGTGCTACCTGAGGCACGTTGTGCATATGCTAAGAAAAAGTTCATTTAGCTTGTGCCCAGAAGTCTGGCGCTGTATTTTAGTTTATCTACAACAGTATTCAACCTGTGGTCCGCAGCCCCACTGGGGACTGCAGACTACATCTAAGATTTCCAAAGAGGTGTGCCCCTCCTTTCAAAATTTTTTAGGGGTCTGCAAATGAAAAAAAGTTGAAAATCACTGATTTACAGCATACTTATCTCATTGCTAAAGAGACACATAACATTTTGATTGCCTAAGAGAAAAAGGGATGATCATGGCTAAAATGAGACAAAAAATAATTCTAAATGGTGGCATAAACCCCAAAAGAAAACATGCCTTTTAAATAAGTGCAGTAGTTTTTAATTTCTAAATTGTGCACTGGAGCTTACACTTACTTGTCTTATGAAGAAAAACATATAAATTACCTCAGGGCATGTAAAAAAAATGTGTTGCTTCCCTTCCACCAACACCCCTCTCCCCCCCCCCCCCCCCCCGCGCTATCCTTTCTTGGAAGGGCAGAGATTGGTGAGCCAATCAAGAAATTAAAGCTGACATTTTACAACCTGATAGTCATGTTACTGTTTGTTTATTTTTTGTTTGCCTATTTAGAGTGAATGTAGCTATCAGGCAAATACACTCAGGAGTCAACATAGCCTTCGGCAGTCTCTGAAATAATCCTTAAGAAAATGCACTCCCAAAAAGAAAATCTCAGGGGGTTATTGTGGTCTTTTGCATTTTCTTCAGTCAATAGAATGTGTTTAATCATGCTGTAATTCATTTTCAGTTATTTGTTTTTCATTTTAGAAAAGATCACACTCACTAGTTAAGACAAAGGAATCTCAAACTGATCCTGTTTTGGGGAAGCAGGTTGGCTGCATGGAGGGCAAAGCCTTGTTATTTTTTTTCCCTTAACCTTCTTCCATTGTTAGCATTTTTATTGGGACTACTTTTTCTATCCATCTTTTCTAAAACCAGACCCCTTTAGTACTTACTGTCCAACAGGCAGGCCTCGGATTAAAAGGAAAATAACGAAGTATATAGACCTCTACAAATTAACTAAAATAACTTTTTGATTCATCATAGTGTCATAATTCTAAGTTCTGATATCATGTGATCTACCAAGATTAGAAACAAATGACTCATTGTTTTGGAAAAGGACAGGAATTCTTAGTTATACAATAACTGAAAATTGTTCAAGTGTAATAGTAAAGAAGCAAATATTAAGAGCGCATGGGGAAGTGGTTTTCCTGAAGTTAACTTGGTGGGATTGTTTTCTGTACATCAATAAGAATCCTGGTTTGCCTGTCAGCTGGAGATGGGTTACAGCTTGTCCACAGAAAGATTTAAGCCATAATGGTAGAGGACTTTACTAACAGAGTTTAGGTGGAAGATATATCTTAAAAGAAGGACCTATTCACAGCCTTAAATAATGATGTAAGACTTACATATGAAAGAGCAAATTCCAGCTGATTAATGCTTGTCACTCTTCCCAGGAGAAGCATCCTTTTCATTCACCTGTTAGGGCTGTTACCTGTGGACTAATAGGTTATGTCTACACTGCATCTGGGAGTGAGCATCCCAGCCCAGGTCCATAGACTTGTGCTAGAGAATCTTGTGCTAGCATGTTAAAAATAGTTGTGTAGACAGTTCTTTGACAATAAGGCTTGAGCAAGCTATTTGGTCTGTAGTGATCTAAATGAGAGCACAACTTGGCCTGTTGTTTTGCAAAACCACCAAGTTAAAGTAAACTTAGTCATATCATCTTCTCTCCTATGATGCAAACTCAAAATTCACAGACAACTTACCAGTTAATATTTGTTTTGTGTTCCAAAAATATGATTCACTGAGATGGTTTCTAAACATGCTGAATTATTTAAGAAACTGCAAAGTCTGCATGTGAAAAGGTTCACATGAACCTTGAAAATTCTTTTGTTGCATTATTTAGTATAGTTATAAATGTCAGGTTACTGTTCATAGAGGTACGGCTGTTTAGAATGGCATTTGCAGAATAATATTTGCCAAAGTTCATGTGAGTATTCCTTTCAATGCTATGGGCAAAGACTTCCCCCTCCCTCCCTTCAATGTGACAGGTCCCTTTAAAGGAGATGCTGCATTTTTGCTCTGTCATCTCACTGTCTCCTGTGGCACCTCAGAAATATCCCGGTTACAATTTCTGTTCCAGAAAGCACCTAAGCGATCTGGGATGGAATTATTTTTAATTAAAATAATTGAACAGACAAAGTAGAATAAGTCAACACAATCATTCATGCAATGTCCCATTAAATATGTTAAAGGGCATGAGCTTCAAGGTATTCATATTTTGTTTTCATGGTGAGCTCAGCATCTGACTCCAGAAGTGATTAATGTGCCACAGTGTCTATCTTTAACCTACTGTTTGTGTTCATAAGAAAACTGATGTAATGATGAGGTGTAATATCAACTGTCATTACTGTGAAGTTCATATTAGAGTTCAGAGGTCCTAAGAAAGCACAAGACTATCTAAACTTTTTGAAAATGTTCTAGTTGTTGCTCAAAACATCTGAACTTTTTGTGACATATATATTTTGTTCAAGGGCAATTACTCAAAATACAGTAAGACCATGTTTTTATATCAACAGATCAGATCAAATTAGGTGAAAAAATTGACTTCCAGGCTGATGTCATGCCAGCCCGGCTTGTGCCTAGAAGGAATTTATTAAGGAGTTACAAGATGCAGAAAATAAGCAGCTGTAATATACTGTTGACTGCTTTCCCATATGCTTCACCACCATTTCTATTGTGTGCTCACTGGTATGATACAGCACGAAGTTCTAAAGGACAGCCAATACTGCTTACCTGTAGTACAATCTCTCTCACAGAGCTAAGTTTACCCCCAGGAATGGGGGAACTGTTCTATGTGACAAGGTTATATCTAGAGAGAAGTAGAAATGAAAGAAACCAAACTAACAATTGAAACAGGAATTCAAAGATCTTCTGGAAAGTGAAAGTGTCTATTCAATAGATGTGGTTGATTATCAGAACCAATACATTGCACAACATTTGGTCAAATAGGCAATAAATACAACAATTTTTTCCCCAGACATGTTACACAATTAAAGCCATGAGTATCCATGTGCTTAGAACTAAGCAAAGCAGTAACTGGGATTGCCTTGTAAACACAGCAAGTATAGAATATACTGCTTCATACCAGCAAAAATATCATGATCAATGGTAGATCTGGTTAACTTAAAACAAATACTGTATTGTGATTCTGCGTTACTCCTATAGACTGGGTTAACCCATGGAAGAAAGGCCAAATGAAATATAGTTTACAACTATAAAACATAAGCATTATCAGATAAAAACTTAAAGAGGCAGTGAAGATTCATGAAGCAACATCATTACCAGTAGCAGTTGTGTGATATTCAATATGGCAAGTAAAAGTCAGGTTGTGAATTACTGATATTTAATACACTATTTGGACATTTATACATTTAAGAAAATGTCATTTGACACTAATTCTGCTCCTGAAGTCTGAGCAGACTCAGTTTGAGATAGTTGGTCCAGAAGTTAACAAAAGTGTGAATGAGGGACCGAAAAGGCTGAAACCTTCTTTCCAGCCAGACTCCTCAGTACTAACATACTTACAGCTGTATGCTTTGGAGTTTTTTTTTATAATGATGTAGGACTTATTCTGATCTCAGTTCCAGATGTGTAAATGCAGAAGCCTTCCTTTGGTATCAGTGGAGGTCCTTCAGATAGTCAGTAATGTAAATGAAGCCAGAATTTGTTGCAGAATATTCTTAAAAGGACATAACGTCATTTGAGAACCAGAGTACAGCTTCGGGCCTCAGTCCTACGCTGAGAACCAAGTGGGCATGCCTTTTGTGCATATATAAATCTTCGCTGAAGTCAATGGAGTTCCACATGGACCCACGTGTCTGAGCTCACAGTTCTCCCTGCAGGTTCATGACCCACCCGAGGACAGCAACCCTCTAGTCATTTCAAATATTATTTGTATTATTGTATTGATAATCCCATAAAATACACAGTATTTTAATAAAATTCACTAGTTTAACATATGGAGCAAAGCAAAACATGTATTTCAAGGAATTCTTATATTCAGAAATAAAGATCCACCTCCTGTCCCAAGAATGCCTCTTTATAACATTCTACTTAGCATCTTCTCCCAGTAGGCTAAAGTAACTCAAAAGCGCTGAATGGAATTTACTTGTAGAAATTAGCATATTTTCCTATCACAGTAATCCTTGGCCAGTCTGCTATTTATCAGAGAAAATTGGATTCGTGCAATGTAAATGAAACGTTTGGAGAATAGTGGAGGATGTAGATGAGACACTAAGCGTTGATTGAGAAGAATCTCAATTCTCTTTTTTTAAGTACTCTTGTTAGGTACAAACTTGCCTGAACACCAGGGGTACAACTTGTCACGGCTAAGCTATGCTTCCAGTGCTACCTTAGCTCCATTACTTTTTATATTCACACTAGCTCTCATTGAGCTAGCATTAAGAGGTGTGCGTGAGCTGGGAATCACATCCCTTGCTTGTAGTGTAGATGTAGCCTTAGAGGGATAGTTTGGCATGAACGAAGAAAAAACATGTTTGTTTTCTCCCTGGTTTCCTTTCATTACCTCTCCTGCTGTACATCCTGACGGGGCTAGCAGGAAGATATTCTTGTCTTCGTCTCCCTCCGCTTTTAATTTCTCCTGTGTCTTTAATTAAGTTTCCTCCTATGAGCTTTTATTTTATTTATTTATTTATTTTAAGGGCTTACAGCCAGGCTTCCAAAAACACTCTCAGCTCTATTTTTAACATTCGCATTAAAGTTGCATTTAAAAAAATACAAAGAATGGCTGATTACTAATTCCAGTGAAACTATTACTGAGAGACAATCTCTGATCAGAATTATACTAATTAATTTTACATAATCAGTGATTTTTTACAGGAGCAGCTTTGTGAGTTCTTAGAGCTGTCAGACTTCACTTAATGTAAGCTTAATGTAACCTTTTGTGCTTCATCATACTCCATATCCCTTTTTGCATACTTCATCGTATGCATATCTTTATCTTGCATAACTTTTGTGCTCTATATACCTTTTTAGGTATTTCATAATGTCAACAACTTGTAGACAAAAGTAACACTAAAACCTTTGGGGTATGTTTGAGCTAAAAGGGGAATTATCTTCTTTTGATATTAATTACTACTTTGGTAGCATTAAATAGGAAAAGTGTTTACTAATCTATGCAAAACATTTCCTTTAAGGGCAATCATTTTATCTCTTTGCAGCATGGTTTCAAAGCATAATTCAGCACTTGACAGTTTTTGTTAAGCTTGTTTTTGATAATTGGACACGAGGATTTGCTTATAGCCATTTGGATGGAGCTATTTTACTTTCATGGAGCTTTTGAAAACTATCAATCTTAAATATATCACTCAGTCTGCTGAGCCAGCTTGACAGTTTTGATAGCCCATTACAGTAGTTTAAATTTCATTTTTGGAAGATTTCAATAGACGTTTCAGAGTTATGCTACCTTGAAAACTCAAGTTCCACTGAGCTCTGTCTTTGATGTCAGGTCATCATTAGTTAATGCAAATAACCCATGGCAAGTTCTTTCATATTAATATTAACCAAAGAACTTTTGAAGTGCTTCTTTCTTATGCTCTTCTATATTTATAGCTGTACTGGACAGTTCAAGAGACATCACTGTAAATTATTGAGAACTGTTTCTCAATAATTCAATTAATAATTAAGTTAAAACAATAATTAATGGGTATGGTATTTATTTGATTAAAAGCAAGTCAGCAATAGCCTGGTAGAAAATGAAGTTATTTGCATTTTATTAAAAAGTGAAAAAGAAATGCACATTGTAAATTATCTCTGTTCTTTTGTCTCTTGAAATGGTAATAGTAATGCAACATGGAGGAGAGCAGGAACAGAAGTGGACAAATTATTTGTGTGTAATTTCAGCAAATCAGAAACCAAGTTTTGACTTGTCATGTTTGCATTCCTGCTTTTGCTTCTCATAAATATTCATCTGAGTGAAGGTTTATTCATTTGGGATGATGCTGAAAATCTATTTTGAACCTGTCACTTAAACTAGTTTCATCACAAAATTGAAAAAGGCATATTTAGCTATCTAAAATATGGCCCATAAATGAAAATTATAGAGCTGTATGACAGAAGCAGTGTCAGCTTCCTAACCATATATACAGGGTGTCGCAGCTTCACAGAGCTGATTCATCCTTGGTGGCAGTACTAATAGGACGTGTTAAGATAGGTGAATATGCTGCCCTTTTTTCACAGAAGAATCCAGGTGTTTAAGAGAATACTCACTGATCTCCACTCAAATATGAAGAAAGATTTTTTTTTTATGCACTGCAAATAAATCTAAACAGAATCCATGTAGGAACCTAATACAAAGTCCATTGAAGTCATGGAAAGACTCCCAATGACTTCAATAACCTTTGGATCAGGCCCAAAATGAACTTTTGCAGACATTCACATTAGATATATTATGCAGTCAGGTTTTTTTTAATCTGATCTTCTCTCTCTATCCTTAATAAATCTTGGACTAGAAGACTGTCAACTGCATAATTTCATTGACTTTAATGAAGTTATACCACCAGTACCAACTAATGATCTAGCCCCCTGTTTTTAAGAATTAGACCACTTGAGTCATAGACTGTTATTGGGGAATTACACTCTGGTCATCCCAGAGATGAGAAAAGGAGAAGTGAAGCAAGTCAATCTGTCAACTATCCTTGTTGGGATTCTCATTTTAAAGAGGCTTGTATTAAGGTGTCCCATAAGGTATGTCGATCACATATTCATGGTCCAGCAGAAACACAGGAAATATCTACTGACCTAGTCAAGAGTTTGAATTTTGTATTATGTTCATTAAATCAATACTATTTACTAGTATACTAAAGCTACTATTAGAACTATCATTGGATGTTACTGATTAACCATTGGCTAAAATCTTACTTTACTTTGGCATTGTAGAATGAGTTGATTATGATATTTTCCCCTCTCAACATAGGAATCCTTTATGTTCTATGAATTAAGCCTGACCATATTCTGAGATGCATGCTGTTATTACTATATGCATTTACTTTTACACATGAGAATACTGAGAAACAGTAAGGACTAGTAATTTGTCCAATTCTCAATTAGAAGCTTGTGAGAGAGCCAGGAAAATAAATGTATAAATAGACAATTTTTTGGTTTGGCAAATTGAAAACAACATCACTTCAGTCAACCCAAAACAAACATTTCATTTCAGTTTTGAGGGTTTTCTAAAAGTTTTAATTCTTTTTTCCCCTAAATAAAATTGAGAGAAAGTCCAAAGTGAAAACATTCTTCTAAACCAAAAAGTTAACCATTTTCACATTTCCTATTTTTTTCTTTTCTTGGTGAGTTTTTTTTTTCCAAACCAAAACACTTCTCCAAAACTGACCCAAATTTCAGAATTATTTTGGTCAAACCAAATCTGCATTTTTTATTTTTTATTTTTTTGGCAGAAAAAAGGCATGAAGCCAGCAATAAAACCCAGATTCCCCATCTCCTAGGCCTGTGTTCTAACTAGAGTACTATCATTAACATATTTGCAAACACTCACAAGTAAGTTATCTGGGTATGTCTAAAATATTAAGATACCACACATTTACAGAATGTATGAATAATGAGATTGTGTGATCAAAAAGCTCGTGTTTTGCTAACAGAAATTGGAAAATGTTGCAAGTCAGAAGGATTTGCTATGAACAAAGATTCAGCCTAGCATGCAGGCTTCTTGGTGGTATCCACTAAACTGTTAAATAAAAGGGAGAGTAAATACAATTACTGAACCCCAAAATAGCTAAACAATCTGTGTGCTTACAGCAGTGTTAAGGGAATATGTTTGTAGGTATGCCTGACAGCCTTTTAGTAGAGAACACTGCAGAGATTTTATCTTCCCAGGAAGAAGCAGTTTACAGTGGAGGTAACAAGGTATTTTCAGCTATGAAGTTTTTTTCTGTGACTTATTTTTACTATTTTTTGCAATTCTTCCGATTTAGTAGGCAAGCCCCTAGGTGTCAGTATTTTGTCAAAAACATGTCTGAAAGATATACCGTATTTTCCGGCGTATAAGACGACTGGGCATATAAGACGACCCCCAACTTTTCCAGTTAAAATATAGAGTTTGGGATATACTCGCCGTATAAGACTACCCCTCTTCCAACGCACACCAAAAAAAAATTTAAAAAATATCAGATTTGATTTCAATATGGTAATTTTAATTCAAATGCTTATGACATGCAGGTACTTAGCAGGAAAATTGTCACTTATAAACATAAGGCTGTTTGTCATCAAACATGTAAACATAAAACAGTGCAAGTGGATTAAACTTTTCCTAATTCACTCTAAAGCTGAAAGGAAGGATAAGACAATAAACCCATGGGAGCTGCCATGCTGTTTGTTTTCTAAGCTGTCAACCAAACTGGAACTGATGATGATAGGAGGAAGATAACAAACAAGAGAGAGAGAGCAAGTGCCGGGCAAGTCCCTGGCGAGTTAGCAACGCCCATCATAACTGCAAGCTACGGTATTTTTACAGGTTTTGCTGGCGTGACAGTTTCCCTTTAAAAGCCTTCAAAATCCTCCTGTTCGTCATCTGATATCATAAGTACATCAATGACATCTTGTGATACATTTGTAAGGCAGTCATCGTATGGATCGAATTCCGTATCAGATGGTGTGGTCTCAGCTTCGGCTTCCTCTTCATCTTGCCACAAGTAGTCGTCCTCCATACCATCTAATGAATTTGATATGCCACACTTCTTGAAAGACTTGATTACTGTTTCTGCATCAATATCATTCCAGGCTTTTATGACAAACTTGCACAAAACATCCAACTGTGGAGCACGCATGTTTCCTCCTTTTGTGAATGACTTTTCGCCGCTAACCATCCATTCATTCCACTGTTCTTGAATGCGATCTTTAAATGGCTTGTTTAGGCACACATCCAGTGGCTGTACCAACGATGTCAATCCTGCAGGAATAACTGCCGCATCTGTGTTTAGTCTTGCGAGCATTTGCTTGGTGCTGGGAGTTAAATGAGCCCTGAACATATCCCACACCAGTAGACTACATTTTTGAATAAGTCCACCTGGTCGCCTGCTCCACACATTATCAAGCCATAGCTTTACCCCTTCTTCATCCATCCAGCCTTTTTCATTCACATGTACAAAACAACCAACAGGGAACTTGAATTTCGGCATTGTTTTTCTTTTAAAAATAATCATTGGTCTCAGTTTGGCGCCATCAGCTGTGCATCCTAGTACCACTGTAAAACTGGACTTCTCATGTCCTGTTGTTTTAATTAAAATTGTTTTTTCACCTTTTTGATGGACAGTTTTATTTCCAACCATATCAAAATTCATTTGAGTTTCATCCATATTTCCAATACTACTTAACGCATAGCCATGTTTAGTGCGCTGTTGTATTACGTATCGATGGAAACTATTTACTTTGCTATCAAGATCTGCAGGTAATTTTGGGGCAATTTTCATCTTTTGCCTCAGTACCATATTATGCCTTCCCATGAATCTAGTACACCAGGATACAGTGGCCTTAAATCTGTTGCTGTGATCTGGGTTAGATTTGGCCCACTGAAGTGCAAACAAATGTATTTTATTTCGTGTCACTACATAACCGTTTTGGCGATGCTCATTCACCATGTCTGCTACATGTTTTTCGAGTTCTGGCCAATGTGGAGTGCCTCTTCTTAATGCACACTTACCCCTTGGCATACTCTAATGCTTTTTCATTTGCTTTCCAGTCCCGAACCATCTTTTCTGTTACTCCATATTGTCTTGCAGCAGCGCAGTTATTATGTTCCATGGCAAAGTTTACAACTTCAAGTTTGAAACTGGCTTCATATTTCTTTCTTCTTGCTGGTGGAGCCATGATGGGGTTTTGACTGTTGGACATTTGTATACTGTACTGTATGTATTGGTGCTATACTGTATGAACAGGTACAGATACTGGTGCTGTACTGTATGTGGTACCCAGTATACAACAACCAGCCAATCACGGCAAGTGATGTACCTTACCGGCGATTGGCTGGTTGTTGTATACAAAGCCTACTTGGATTGGTCAGCTCTCCCTGCCTGCCCAGCCCTCCCTGTCTCCAAGACTATCAGAGCGGTAGCGCAAACACGCCTCTTTCACCCGTCTGGCCCGCCCTTGTATCCTATTACCTCCTTCTCTGCCTCTCAGATCTCGCACATGCGCGCCTGTGCCGCTTCACTGCAGTCCTCAGGAGCGAGATCTGAGAGGCAGAGAAGGAGGTACAGTAATAGGATACAAGGGCGGGCCAGACAGGTGAAAGAGGCGTGTTTTTCTGGGCACAGCGCCGCTCTATCTCTTTTTTCCATACCGCGGGCGTCCCGGACGCCTGAGCTTGCTCCGCCCTTCACTTACACCTTCCCGGTGAGGTGCCCCCTCACCTCGTCATCGGGTGGGGATGCGGCCGCGGCCGTTTTTGAGCTCCCCCCACCATATGCGGCGACCGCAGATTCTCCAGTCCGGCTCGGAAGTTTCAGCACCCGCCCTATAAGACGACACCCGGCGTATAAGACGACCCCCAACTTTTGAGAAGATTTTCCTGGGTTAAAAAGTAGTCTTATACGCCAGAAAATACAGGTAACTAATGGATGTATGTAAGTACAGCTGTTCAAAATGTTCACAACCAAACTTAAGACTACACATATGTGGTTTGGTTGGTTTACAAAATTGAAAACTCGGGTTATATTTCTTAAAGGGTGGATTTCTCTGTGAATATAATTTTTACACTTTTTAATAATAGTATCATTATATTGTTGCTTACAAATTCATAACTGTCTCAGCTTCAGAACCAGAACAACCATGAATATGTCAGTCTTTCCTTTATACAGGTAGGGCCTTTCATCTTGACCTTCTCTAACAGGTGATCAGCAGACAATGGCCCACTCCTAACTGGAAAAGGGGAAAATCCAGTTGTGAAGTTTGAAGGTCTGACATCTACCACAACCAGAGGTTTGAATTGTGGTGACCTCTGGTTAGCTTTTCAGCATTTGTGTTGGTCCTTCAATTGTTTTAATATGTTTTCTTAATAATGCTTTCACCTTAAGAATCAATGTGCTTGCTTAGAAGGGGCGGTGTGGTAACTTGAAACTGCAAGCAATTATGCTGGTCAGAACTTCTGGAGAAAAAGCAAAGCACATACCCTGACCTTTTAGGCAGTCTGACCTGCTGGGGATATCACAGTGTAGGCAGGGAACTGTGCAGCCTGAGAACCCCTTTGTCAGCAGAGCAAGAGATGTAGGTCTCCTCCCCAGAGAAGCGATGGCTGAGGAGCCAGAAGCTAGTGGGTGTCCTTGAGGGACCATGGAGGGGGAATGTTGGTGCACCTATATCAGTGAGTCAGTCTCCCAACCCAGACCAGCACTTTGGGATAGTATGTGGATCACCTCCCATTCCTCTCACCTCTAGAGTACATTATTTTTACACTAGCAGCTCTGACAATAGCTTTGAGATATATATATATATATATATATAATCATTCATATATTCAGTAGAAATACAAGGAAGTGGTACATGTTTAGGTGGAAACCCAATGAAAAATGTTGAAAAATCTTAGGAGAAAGGACATTTAGGAAGAGTCATTTTAAAGGAAATAAAAATAGTAATTGAGGACTAAGATGTTGTCCTTTGTATCTATTCAAAACAGACTGTCTTGTAACCTACGCTCTGGCCAGGGAGAACATTTCATTCTTTAGGGAAGGTAAAGAAGTATGTCACTCCATTATGCAGCTCAAGACAGACCTGTTTAAGGACATATGTTGAACTCAGTTATAAAGTATGATTGAAATTAGAACTGGTCCCTCGACTTAACGAGCTAAGGATCTGACTGCCTACAGAATGAACAGAAAGTCATCTCTCTTCCCCAAAGCTTTCCACCTAAGCTCTTCCTATTAATAGTGACTCAGAGCATGTCTACACTACAAACGCAAGTCAACCTACGTTAGGTCGACTTGAACTACCACAGTAATTACTGTGGTCGTGCATGTCCATACTACCCTCCTATCGGTGGTGCATATCCTCACCAGGAGCACTTTCAGGGCCGGTGCAACCATTTAGGTGACATAGGTGGTCGCCTAGGGCACTAGGATTTGGGGGGGCGCCATTTTCTTCGGCAGCGACCAGATCTTTGGCCACCCCGGTCGCCGCCGGCATTTATGTGGAGGGAGCTGGGGCAGTGGAGTGCGGGGAGGGCCGCCTGCAGCAAGGGGGTTGAGGGGTGGCACGCAGGGGAACTCCCCACCCCAGCACAACCCTGCCCCACCTCCTCCCCAAGCACTCTGTGGCTGCTTCACTTCTCCCGCCTCCCAGGCTTGCGGCGCCAATCAGCTTAGGCTCCCCACTTCCCCGGACTCTCAGCTCCCTGCCCCGTGCCAAGAACCCGGCTGCCCCCTGTCTCCCTGATGGGAGCACAGCTGCCCTGGTCTCTCGGCTCCCCACAGGGAGCCCAACTGCTCCCCAGACCATAGGTGCGGAGCTCCTCCCCCGGAGTCCAGGTGGGCTGCCAGGCTCTCCGTGTGGAGCCAAGAGCCTCTATGCAGCCGGCTCCCCACAGGGAGCCAGGCGCCTCCAGGCAGCAGCACCCAGGAGCCAACTGGGAGCCGGGCAGATGCAGCCAGGCTCGGAGTGGGGAGTGCCTGGGTGGCAGCCGAGCTGTAGTTATAGCCCCCTGCCTGCCCAGGGGTGACAGCCCAGCTTTCTTGTCAATTTCACAGCTCAGCATGGAGCCATTCAATTGACAAGAATGACAGCCAACAGCCAATGACTCTGCTTACATAAGTAACACACAGTGTCTACATGGACACGGTCACCCTAACTACACCAACGTAAGTCCTATGCCTCTCTTGGAGGAGGAGTTATATCAGTGTAGTAGGGCACTACATCAGCGGAAGCAAGGCTGTAGTGTGTACATTGGCCTCTTGGGAATCTATGGGAACTATGGGGTTTGGCGTGGAATGACTGCTCAGACCTCAATATGACATACCCCATCACCCAAGAAAGCAATTTGGGGAAACTCTGAGAAGGTCCTCACAATGTGTTCTGCCCAAGACTCATTTCCATAAATGTGCTGGAGCTATGAAAGGGAATTGAGAGTAAAAGAGAGACGAAGATGTATGTGAGGGGTAGCTGTATCTATCTTATTTTTTTCTAAGATGCTTTTCACCATGGTAAATAAGCACTGCAAAAGTCCCTGATATAAGGGCAGCATTTATCCCTCTCAGGTGAAATCCTTAGACACAGGAACTATGTTAGCAAAAGAGTCTATTTTTCTGCATTAGGCTCTTTCACTAATAAGACACACCATTTTTACCACGCCTCTCATTCCCACAGCTCCTTCACTTGTCAACAGAAAAGTCTGTTGATGACTGAAGTAGCAGGAATTGCGATCTGTTTGTCAAACCCTCCTCCCCATCAAATTCATAGATATAATACAGATTGGTAGTGTTCAGCATAATTATGGCAACAACCTAAGTTTTCCATGTTGGGCTATATTTAAAAAACTGTTAGATATGCTTTATTTATTCTGGCTTTTTTACCCTTTGATCACTAATTTGATATATAAATATGGAAAGAAAATATGAAAGTGATGCTAAATGGCCTTCACCAGCCGTTCTATATCACTGCTTTTGGTAGCATCTTCTGCACTCTGGCCCACAACATTTTGGCACCTGAGGAGGGGAGCTCAAATGATGCCCTCCTGCTCCCTCACTTGGGCCAAAACTTTGAAAGGTCTCAATTCTGCCTTCTTCCTGTTCTACTCCTCTCATGGTACTGTTCTGCTACATACCCCAATAAAGGAGAACTAACAACTTAAAATGCCTTGTTCAAAAAATTTTAAGTATCAGAGGGGTAGCCGTGTTTGCTGCTTTTACAGATCCAGACTAAGAGTCCTGGGGCACCTTATAGACTAACAGACGTATTGGAGCATGAGCTTTTGTGGGTGAATACGAAATTCGTATTCACCCACGAAAGAAATTAGTGTTCACCCATGAAAGCTCATGCTCCAATACGTCTGTTAGTCTATAAGGTGACACAGGACTCTTTGCTGCTTTTACCAAAATTTTAAGTAACACTTAACTTTCAAATGCCTGAACAGCAAATGTAACTTTTCTTGTCTGCATAGTAAACACTGGTATTTTTATCTGTTTGAATAAATCAAAGTGGTGTTTTCCATGCCTTTTTGGTTGCAAAGATTCAAACTGCTTCCAGAAGGTCCACAGTCTGGGCCAGCTCATGCTCTACTGAGATGGTTGCAAGGCTGACCAGCCTCTATGTCATTGTGGAGCATGGATGTGTTATTAACTTCAGCTTGGAGAAGCTGCATTCTCCACTGGCAATTGTTACAGGAAGTGTTAGAAGTATGCGCAGAGCAACAAAAGCATTTGGAATGAGGGTGGTCATCTTATTTGTGCACATATATTCCAGATCAGCCTTTCGAGTTGATCCTGCTGAAATGTATCTTGAAAGGGCTTTCAGTTCATCACCTAAATCACTTGCATCAATATCATGCATATCATCATGTGTCAACACTGTCTCTATTGCCCTGCATTGCTGGTGTAGGTCTTCTTCAGGTATAGTGAGGAGTTTTGGAATACCATACAACATCCCAAATATACTTCTGTGTTCTTTGAGCTGCATGAAACGTTCAACTGACTGTATTGCACAATCTAGCACCTGGTTAAAGATTTCAACTTTGAATTGTTGTTTGGGGTCTCTTATGGGATTATCTCGTGCCTTGTAATCAAAATGGTGTTTTCTTTGGTGACTCTTGTATTCTTGAATGGGTGGGAAAATAGCTTCAGTGGGAAGTTCCTCTGCCAACTTCTGTGCACTCTTCAGAACGTTTTGAAATCCCTCATCTGACCGGTAAGACTGTAGGTATGACTTTGCTTTGTCCAATTGTTACATTGCTTCAGATATATCAAGGTCAACACCTTGGAGTCTCTTGCTTACAACATTTATTTCAAACAGTATGTCATGCCACAACACTAAGCCACACAGAAATTTGAAGTTATGTACGTTTCTGGTGATACCATTTCCCTCTGCCACTGTTCTCCCACGAACAGTTCCCATCATAGCATTATCCTCCATAATGGTAACTATGGCATCATCCATCTTCCCAATTTGTTGTTTGATAGGCTTTATCACCTCCACTCGACTTTCCCATCATGTGGCAGTATCAGAGAGGATGTTCCCAGATGTTGCTTCAAAATTTGCCATTGATGAGTTGATGCAGAGAAAAATACATAGATGCTTTGAATTACATTAAAAAATTCAGCAGCCTCAAAAGAATCTGATGCTGCATCACTGACCACCAAGTTCAATGAATGAGAACTGCATGGGACAAAAAAATCTTGAGGGTTTAACTCTCGGATCCGTGTCTGCACTCCTCTTCTTTTCTCTAATGTTGACACCATTATTGTAGCTCTGACCTCTCATGTCAGCTATCGCAATTCCCATATCTTCCAGCTTTTTAGGAAGCACATTTGTCATACCAGCTCCTGTAGTATCAATGTCAATAAATTCTAGAAAATGCTCTCTGACAATCACCATTGCAGAGACATTTTCACTAGGTTCTGTTGTTGTTACAAAATGCACCATTAAAGTCATTTGTTCCGTATGGCTGATGTCAGGTGTGCAGTCCACTAACAGTAATATCTTGCTGACTTCAGATCTGCCACAATCTTCTGTGACTTTTGTTGCCAGTAACTATATGATCTCATTTTAAATTGTTTTTCCAAGGTAGTGGTATGTGTACACTTCTTGGGTGGTGACTCTTCTTAGATGCTCCTGGAGTACAGCATCAAACTCAGCCATCAGCTCCACAATTTTAAAGGAAGTTTCCATTCTTTGGCACATACATCTGATCTGAAGTGCCACGCAGTGCTAGATTTTGGGTAACAAGCATTCTCACTATGGCAATGAGCCTTTTCAGAACATTTTGCCAGTAAAGAGACTCTGATGCAATCTTCTCTTGATGCTAATGATCTATGGTGGCCTTTAACCTTAGTCTCATCTCAAGCTCTTTCCACCTATGGAATGCTCTCTGGTGATTTGCTGCCTTCTCATGGCAAGCCAGATTTTTCCAGTCCTTTGTTCCTGTAGAACCCAATGTGGCTGGAATATTAGACTGGAAGAGTTTGCAACAAAAACAGTATGGAGCATTCTGGGTTTTTGAGTACATAAGCCATGGCCTCTCCACTTTGTCACCATTGGGGATTTCACACCAGTAATGTGTTGGATGGAAACTTCTATTTTCATGGTCTTTGGGGAACATGAAGTTTCACTTGCTGTGGCCCATGCAGTACAAGGAAGTCCCTCAGGCTACTGCTTAAGTGGATCCAGAGTCCTGGATCATCTAGACTTAAGGAACTAAACTCAGCAACAGCTGTTTCTTCCGCCTCCACCACACTCTGATCTACACTTTTCTTCAGGAATGTGCATGGTTACAGCCATTTGAGATGGAGATATGGATGCTGCAGTAGCTGCCAGGTCACCTGCACTCTGACTAACTGGAAGATCAGGCATCTCCTCACCATTCACATCCTCACTGGGGCCGGAAGGCTCACAGTGAACATTTGTGTCTATGTATCTCAGGAGAGCTCCTTCCTGCTTAGACAGAAAAGCTTCCTTTGCTTTCTCTCTTTTTTCTCTGAATGCTGCCCCAGATGGGGTTTTTTTCCTTTCACTCATGACTGCTGTTCTATGCCAGCTATAGTGGCTCTCAACACTCAATTGAAGGGGACAAATAAGCAGGGTGGTAGCAGGGCCTGAGTGAGTGAAGATATCAGCATCTTAAGGGCCTACCTGGCTCCTACAACTTCAGTTGACTGCCTGTTCTCCTCAAGTGGGTTCAGAGAAGCAGCAGGAAACAGTATGCTCCCTGAGAAGCTGGTGTTAATCAGTCCAGGCTCCTAGGGGTGCTAGAGAGGTACATAAGAGGCTGCTCCTCCTCTCTCTCCCTGCAGCTCCTGCTTCTTTCAGTTATTCCCTCTCACCTTTTCTCTTGCCTGCCATGTTTCTTGTGCCCTCCTTCCTCCATCACAGCACTCCATCTCTGCATCTAGAGCAGAGAGAATACATATGCACCAGCAGCAGACAATTTTCTACACTCTGGGTCCTAGTGCCACCTTCCCTCCCCCCCCCTCAGTCTGGCACCCTGATTCTGGGCCTTCCACTCTAGCAGTTAGAGGCAGAAGCATACATCTTTTCTCTGTCTCCATTGTACTGGTTCAGTGAATATGCCACCTAATCAATCCTAGCCATTTTTTAAAATTGAACGTTAAGGCCTTGATTCTCCACTATGACAGGGCTGCACTTGGCTGTATCAGAGAGGAAGGGGCACAGGGAGTGGGTTGCTGTTTCTTTATTCAGGCCTTAGCATAAGCTAGGGCTGCCACTGAATTACACTAGTGGATAATCGGATGTAGCAGAGTTTCAATCTCCCCCATGCTCTCTCCAGCCCCTGTCCCTGATATACATAGTATTGCCAACTCCAATGTTTAAAAACTATGAGTCAGTTCCTGCCCCCAAAATCACAAGATAAAATAATGCAAAATGTATTGTTTTGTTAATTTTGCCTTCTGGTAATAGAGTCTTTAGGATTCAGGTTTCCAAGCTCTCTCTGCATCTATGAGGGCTAGAAACATTTAAAAATTAAAGCTGAAATTCTCAGGTAATCACAGGATTCCAGAAGCCGGGGCTTTAAACACTACACAACACTGATAAGTGATAAAATCAGGAGAGTTGGCAATATGCACACTTTCTTCTTCCCATTATGCCTAGGTGAGGCCTCCACATGATTTATACCAGTGAAGATTTCCTCTGCAAAGGGGGAATTCTCTACTGGCTATTCCTAACCACAGTGTGCTCCTTACAATTGTAGGATGCAATGTGGACTTATACTAGTACATCTAGTCCTGTGTGTATAAGTCTCTTTCATCAATTGTAGCATTCCTAGACCCTATCATTTTACACAATTCTATTGATTTCAATTACAGGTTAAGCACTTGTGGACCTACACATGGCATACATCTAAAATGTCATTTGAATGCCAGTTTGGGATTTGTAATTCCAGAACACTACAGAGATGAAAAGTTCTCAACATACTAGCTCAGCAAAATATTACAGCTAACTGGTTTATGAAATTGCATCCACTTAAAATATGAATTGTGTCAGCCAATACTTCGAGATCACAGAATTAAAAACGACTGCTGCTGCAGTCACCAGTGAAAGTATAAATAGACTTTTAGATTATTTAGCTATCAATTCTTTTGGTAAATGCTTTAAAAGGCACTTTGAAAAGATTCATGTCTTTGATATGCCTACGCCTCAGAAAAGTTATATACATGAACAATTATGTGAAGTTCAGAATAATTATACTTGCCTATGCATAATCAAAATAAAAAATAGTTATTTTAAAAAGACAATTAAAGCAGAAGTTAAATGATGAACTTTAAAATATGTTGCCCTAATTATTAGCACAATCCATTTTTAATTTATGGCACTTACAGCGCAATAGATTTTACTTATCAAGTCTTATTAACATAATAAAGTACTATACCCTCATACATGGTTAGGAAGCTAAATTATTGGCTTTATATTTAAGCTTTGCATTGACAGATAGGACTAAATTTGTATTATGTTAAACTTAAAGGTTAAAATATTTGCATTACTGCTGGTTATATTGTCTTGTCAGATCTAAACGTTATTCTGAAAGTTCTATTGAAGGGGACAGTAGACAGAAAGAATAGTCATAATTTTTTTATTAATTTTTAACTATAGGAGATAAGCTACACAGCAAAGCTTTCATAAATGCAAGAATATGTACATCTTCAGACAAAGTCGATCTTCCCATAGCTAGTTAGGAAAGTAATTGAAAAGGTGGTGCCTTTTCAGCTCCAGGGGCACTTGCACACCAATGACACCCTATGTAGTTAGACCTTTTGAGCTTTATTCTGTGCGGATCATAGGCATAAATGATCTCGTTGGTTTTAGATTAATGTATGCTAGCCATTTTGATCATGATGGACATCACAGTAGCTTTTCATACAACTGTCCATAGATTAGGGAACATTATGTGACATTACCAAGAGATTTGAAACATAGTATCCCTCAAGGTTTTATCTTCTCTAATGTGTTGTTTACTATATGACTCCTCTTACTATGATTAGGATACGAGTGTACATGCTGATGAGCCATAGTTGTACATCTTTTACACTAGGCCCTGCTAGTTCAGTCTCAGCTTTGGAGGTTTGCTTGGATGAAATTGTCACCTCGGCAACTGAGACATTGAAGCTACTTTGTTCTCATGCTTAGGAAGATAGAAATCTCATTTCTGGGTGTGTATCAATATAAGGAGATCATCTCTCCTTTTCTGTTCCCACTTATTGGAGAGGCACATTCAGAAGTATTGAGCCAAGTAAAGAATCTTGGTTATTTTTGACCACGCTCTGATATGATACAAAAATGGTTTGTTTCAGCAGCACAATATGTGCTTAATTATCCCTCAACAACCTAACAATAACACAGGTCCTTCTGAATACAAGCATAAATTAAAGTCCCTCTTACTAGACTTTCAATGGGCTTTTCTTTTGCTTGCGGTAGTGCACAAAGTAGTAGTATGCCTGCTCTCTGAACTAAATATCTGCAATAATGTTGCACTCACCCTGCATTTTTCTTTAGATTGACTTCCTGTAAAGTGGCATACTGATTTTGCCTTTCCCTTGTTCATTTTTAAAGCCCAAATGGCATAAGTTGTGACTTATGTGAGACTTCCTCCTTTAGCCTCAACTTGACAGTTATCTGCACTCTGACACCATCTGCCATCTACATACATGTTACATCACTGTATCATGGGCTAGCACTTTTGCTGTGACAGCTTCTAAGGTGAGAAATATACTCCATGACAATCTGCCTCAGCGCCTCTAGTCTGAGTTTTTAAAAAGGAGTTGAAAACAATATTTTAGACATTTTAAATTTTAATCTGGATAAGTTGTTTTATAGGACTCTCCCACTTTTTAATGATGATACTATTATATGGTTTATCGCCATTCTAACTAGAATATATTCTAAAATTTTACATAGAACTTTGAATGGCTTGAGGTGCAAGGAACACTTGATAAATCAAATAAATATGATTTTTGTTATTTACTATTTGCAGAAACATATGGAACTCTACACCTGGAGGAAGACAATATCTGAATTTTACTCTATAAATGTCAAGCAAAAGTAGATGTCTTATCTTTTTCTATTGCAAAGATACACTTTGATAGAAAAAAACATCTGTTCAATCCCAAAACAACAAGATATAGACAATGAAAGTTGCTAAGAAGAGGTATAGTCAATGGGACTAGGAAGTAGGAACTAATACCATCTCAGACTCCTCTATCCACAGACAATTCAGCCAATGTTTCTTAGTATCTCCATACCTGAAGTGTAGATAATATATTCACTCTCTTTCCTCACCAGGATATCAAGAGGATTAATTAGTTAATGTTGGTAAAGCACTTTGAAGATAAGTGATTATTATTAAGAAGCAGGCTGCTGAGAAGGTGGCACAGGTACAGAGTCTAAGATTGAATTTCCATTCCCATCTTTGACAACTATTAGTAATTTTGGTCTAATGGCATCACTGATAGTTCAAACACCCACAGACAAAGCATTTTTTAAGAGTACAAAATCTGAAGTATAGAAGCAGAATAAAACCCCTGCTGCACCCAAACAATATTCCAAATCAGTATGAGTTGGCATAGGATATTGATGCAGTCATCTGTAATAAATTTCAGTAATATCTTTTTCACATTTTTTAATCTTAAACTGTCAAATTAATCTTTTAAATCAGAATTTAAGCAAACACTGTTGAGCAGATTACAACTGAAATTTACATTATGTTTTAAAATAATTATTTTAAAAATAAAACAGTTTTTGTTTGGATTTAAATATCCTACAGTGCTTAAAACCTAGAAAATTCCAACAGAGCTGCAACATGAGAACTAGAAAGTGAGAAAAGAAAAAAATTAAACAATGTATTTTCATTGTACAGAGTGATATGTATAAATTAAACAAGTGTTATTATTCATGAAGTGAAAATCTGAATTTTTATAAACTCTAAATTTTATTACTATTTATTACTTGTATTACTGTAGTTCAAAGTCTCAACCAAAATAGATGCCTCAGTACTATGTTAGGTTTAAATACCTAGAGTCAGATTCTGATCCCCTTACTCACATGGAGTACCACTTTATTCCACAAGTAGCCCCAATGAAGTCAATGAAACTAATCTTGGAATAAGGTAGTATTGCCCCTTTCTGAGCTGCTAGTCCAATTTCAGGGCCCTGAGGATGTTCCGGTTGGAAGTAGAAATTGACTGAGACTGGTATTCTGTTTCACGCAAATCTTGTTTATTTACAAGGAATGTATGAAGTCCTGCTTCTCTGAATGCGGGAGGGAAAAAAGAACAAAAGTGGCAGTTTCTTAGGTTACACCAAGCCTCGAGACCCAAAAAACTTTCCCCAGTGTCATACTGTGCTCCCAGGCAACAGCTTGTCTTTCTTGCCTTTTGCCTCTGCCTCTGCCTCTTGTTGTGTGTTCTTACACACACACACACACACACACCACCTACCTCTAACTGGTCACAATACCCTGTGAAACTCCATGCCCACGTGCTGCTAGTTTCTGGGCAGACTATTAAATCTTGTTTTACGTGTGGCCCCTTAACTGTTTTACAGCTATTTTAAGTAAAGGGTGCATTTGCACGTCAGTTTAAATGAGGTTTTAACCACCTATAACAAGATTTTCATAACAGTACTATTCAAAGTGACTAAGGGGATCAGAACCTGGCCCATAAAAAAATAAAATAAAAATTTTTAGAGTCCCTGTCCCAAGGAGCATACAGTTTAAGTAGACCAGACAGACAGAAAGTAGGAGATTGGAAGTATTATTTGAGTAATCTAAGTTATTCTCAGATAGCTGAGGTAAGCAAAGTTTGGTTCTTAAAAGAATAAGATTTTTAACCTGACAGCATCCCTATAATGAAGTCTATCAAATCCTTGAAATTTCTTCTCTGGTTACTTTAGCTAAATTAGACTTATCTAAATAGCCTCTCAGAAACTCAGGAAATTTAAAGATTTGAGGCTTGATTCTCATTGAAGTTACACTAGTTTTACACTGAATTCAGTGGAGTTGATCCTGATTTACACCAAAGTGAAATCAGAATTAGGCCCATGGTTCTCATCAGAATTGTACCTTGGCCCTCTTGTGCACATGTAGCATTTTTGAAATTACTTTATATGCAATGCTTTATTTGCCTTAATATGTATGTTTAATGGAATGTTGCATGTGCTGTGGGACCATAACTGATTCAGTACATCTCTCATGCAGCCAAAGCAGTTATGGCTTCTATGGAGCCCTGAGGAGGATCTGAGATTCCATCCTCAGATGGAAATTCTTTGGGGTACAGCTCCCTGATGGAAGTAACGGGTGCAGTTTGTGCAAAGTGAATCTGGCCCATAATTGTGCATATAAGTTCTTAATTTAAAAACAAACATGAGAAAACTGAACAAAGAATGAAATAAAAAGAAGTCATTTATTTCAATGTACAAGTCAGATGATCAGCAGTGAAACAGACTCATTTTCACATGAGTTGTACATGGAAGCAAATTTTAGGTTAAAGCACTGTTAATACCACACAGTCTTGATTTACATGTGCTATCAGTGAAATAAATGCAAATGTGTTAACTCTAGCATGTTAATACCAAGTGGTATGTGCAGTCTCATTCATTCCTGTTATCTGGCTAACTACATTTCTTTCATACCTAAGCCCTGATCCTGCAATTAGATCCATAGAGGCAGACTGTGTGCCTGTGGAGAGCACCAATGAGTTCACTGGGACCCTACATGGACAGACCCATGTGCATCAGAATAAAATAGTATTTACATCCTTTTCCAAACAGAAACTATGTCTTTACAGCTATACATTAAAATCTATTTTCAATTATCATGAAATATAACCCATGATTTCTAAGAGTGTTTTGTTTGCTATACCAATAGAGCTAAACCCATTAAATAAAGCTTTCTTTTATTATTTTAGGCCTGAGGAAAATTGCAGAACACTTGCCTTTTTTAATTAGAGAAATCTATAACAATGTATTTTCACTACAATATTAATTGACAGACTTTTCCCCCCACATACACACTCTAGGATCAAGTAATTACCTCTTATAATGAATGCCAAGAAGGTAATCACTCAGTTTGGTAAATTCCACGCTAGAAGCCAAGGCCCAATTCTGTAATGCAATGTATGAAGACAGACCCCTGCTCCTATATATAACCCCATAAAGTCAGTAGGGCTTCACACAGGTTTAGGAGTCAACTTGTGCACATCTCATTACGGGGCTGGGCCCAAGTCCTTAGATGAGTATATATGGGAAGAGTGAAGCTGGCATGGTAAAGAATGGGGCAGCAAAATTCTGGTCAAAGAGATGGGGCGTGAGGTGGTGATGGTGAAAAATGGAGTAGCAGGATTTTGATCCAATGCCTCCCGCTTCTGCAGCACTCTTCTGTCCCCACATCTGCCTCATATCCTTCAATAAATTAGCTTTACTGATTTGTGTTACACATCAGCTCCAGCTCTTCCTTCTCCACCAGCAAGCCAATAACAGAGACATTCACCCTCTGTTAGCTTCCCTGGCAAATATAAAGAATGTTATGACCAATTTCTCCCAAATGGCAAATAATACCTCCTCAGCAGTGTGGAGCATTAACAGGCTCATCAATCCAGTGTCCCCGACACCATTCAAAAGACTAATAAAAAGGTCTCCTGTCCAGCTGTTTAAATATTGGGGTGAATGGGAAGAGAAAGTTCTCCATACCTCACAGGCCCAAAAATACACATGCAACATAGGGCAATATTGGGTTCTCAGTTTCTCACTATTCTAAAGCACTTTGAGACCTTAAGTGTCAAAGGCACTATATAAAGGCAGATCACATATTATGCTGTTACAATTGCATGCTCTGCCATGGGAGTAATGTGTTTGTAACCTTAAAATAGACAGCATTTTAGTTATGTTTAGTGTCACTGAAATGAAAAATAATTGCTCACTACGGGGCTATAAATTAAATAAGTTTATTGTGCCAAGGGCAACATTTACTAGAAATTGTAAATAGCAAGCAAGTTAGAAATCACGTAAATTGTGACCCCAGCTAATTAAATTCTGCATCTAATGGAGTGAAATTTATTGACAGCTCACTAAAATGAATTAAGAGAAGCAGTAACTGTATTTTGTTGAAAGTAATAAAGTGCTGGGGGTGGGGGTTTGCAAGCACTTAGAAGTTTATTATAAAATTGCTCTGGGCCATACTGTTAACATGTAACAGCTAATTACTATTCTTTAGTCAGCAAAGACATTCCTATTTACTGGAAAATAACTTACTTGGGTTATTGCTTCTAATTTTTATTCTGCTTAAGAAATTGGATGCATTAAATATTAAAACTGGTGAAGGCAATAGATAGATGTGAAGTTAATGGTATCCATATACCAATTTGCATTGTATTAACTTTGTTTTCAATTGGGTTGGCACTCCCATCCTATAATTTAGACTGGTAGGAATAAATACATGCAAATGTGTATGTTACTGAAACAGCTGATACTCTTCTGGGAGAATACATGTCCTTAGATCTGTATGGAGGATCTTTATTTCAGTGTTCTGCTCTCCAGGTCAGCAGTTTATCACAGTCAAGATCTGCCATAGGGATTTAAGATTATATTTTGCCCTCAATTGTAACACATTATTTAAATACTTACTGAGCTAAGCACTGAGTAGGTTGGAGGAACAGAGGGCAGCCACTGACTGAGGAAAGGTAGTATTAAGAAGGAGTGGAGGGAAGGTAGCTTGCTAGAGAGATGAAAGTAGGGTTCTCACTGCTGTCAGATATAGGATGATGCTAAAGGTTATTTAAAGGATGGTATTGTACAGCACAAAGAACGGCATAAAAAATTTCAAGGGAAATAAGAATTGGGAAGTAAAGACTGCAGAGGGTTCTGCACTTCGTTTTGTTGATAACTACTGATATAAAAGAGTTAATAAGACAGTGATTAGTATTATAGGGCACAAATAAAGGGCAGTACTAAAATGGTTGAGAAGTTGGTCAAGGGAATTGGAAATGAGTCTGCTGTAATTGTGCACACTAAATGGAGTGAAGTGAGGAAAAGGTAGTTACAAATACTTAAAATGTCTAATTGTGATTTGTATATGTTATTAGTAGCTGATGGAACAGACAGTATGTAAGTACTGTAGATCAGAGGAAAAGAATAAGTGGATGGACATGTGGTGCCAATCAGAAAGTTGGGGAATTTTTGAACAGCAAAAACTTTTGATTAAAAGTCAGCTACGGCCGCCATCTCAGCTGCAAGGGAGCAAACGGGTCAGCAGCTAGTATGGATAATTACCTGAATAGATTTTTTTATTAGTGATGAAAGCAAGCACATGAATTAGATATGGCAACCTTTTAATGGCCCTAAACAATTGTACCAAAACCTTCCATGCTGGACACAGATGCTAGTAGATAACCTAAGGTAGAGAGCCTGCATCTGTTCCTCTTCGTGTCAAGCTAGGATCACCAATTTTGGTTGGACATATTCCTGGAGGTTTCATCACATGATAATCTTTAAAGAGTAATCTTCAATTCCTGGAGACTCCAGGACAATCCTGGAGGGTTGGGAACCCTAGGTCAAGCACTGGTCCTCTTTTCTTGAGAGTCTGGAAGCACCTGACACCAAAACTCAATTACATACAGAAGAGTTCTGTAACCATTTATATATACATAAAAATAGATAAATTAAAGTATTATTCAAGAGAATGGGTACAGACCAACAGACCAAAATGGAGGTGGGAAACTTAAGGGAATTCATCAACAGTGAAACAGTCCCTTCCCTCACATCCAGAGATGCCTAAATGCTTTACACCCCCCACCCACCCACACACCAGCCCAAGGCCTCTAATCCCACCAGTAGTCCACAAAGCTGAGATGAGCTAGCCCGGTGAAACATCACTCATCTGGTGGCTACCCAGTCTGAGTGTCCAGCCTGGTGAGGTGCATTCATGCTTGGCTACCCAGCCTTCATCTTCCTCTAGGTCACACGCAAGCCTATGTCCAAAGTGCTCACAATAAATCCCAGTCTAGCAGTGTCCATCACAAGTCTTTTCCCCAGGCTTATGCACACCCACAGCCAGAGCAGCACAGTCCTTCCTTCCAACAAGTCCCCCCATACACACACTATACAGCCAAGATGCCCCACCCTGTTCCTGACCTGCAGCTCCTCCCCAGTCATGGACTCTTCTGGCTTCTTGCCCCTCTAGGCCACTGATACTCCAGGACTTGGCTGTCTTAGGCACCATTTGCCTGCTTATTACACAATGAACAACAACTACTCATCTCATCCCCATATACTTCCTAGGTATTGGGATAGTAAACTCACTAGAAATATTTCCTAGTGAGATGCAGGCACCTGTAGTACTAAGAATGATTTCTTCCATCAGCTGTATTGTTTGTTTATTTTAGAATGGTTCCATTTGCTTTGATTTTAGACTATACTTAAATTACTCTTGCACATTTCTGTAAAAGCAACCATCAAATACTTTAATACATGGATAAATTTTATATCTTCATCAATCAAAATTGAAGGTGTAAATCTAAAGTAACACATTATTAAAGTAAAGGTATGATATGACACCTGTCTTGTTGGTCTACCTACCAAATATTGAACTGCACCATAAAAACATTTTATATTTAGTTATTCTTTGTGATGTGCTCACAGCTTTTCCCTTCATTAAAATTACTTATTTAATGAATCAGAGGGGTAGCTGTGTTAGTCTGGATCTGTAAAAAGCAACAAAGAGTCCTGTGGCACCTTATAGACTAACAGATGTATTGGAGCATAAGCTTTTGAGGGTGAATACCCACTTCGCATGCATCTGACGAAGTGGGTATTCACCCACAAAAGCTTATGCTCCAATACATCTGTTAGTCTATAAGGTGCAACAGGACTCTTTGTTTAATGAAGATGCTCCTGGAATAATGTCTGAAATTAGTAGGACTTAACAGCTTGAAACGGGAGAGGCTTCACTTGTCCATGGGCTCTACTCTAGGTTGGGTGCTGCTAAGCATCAAGTTCAGATTCTTATCTGAAGTTAGACAAACTTCTTAAGACTGCAAAATCTAATGAGAAAAGGCTCTCTTGTGACCTTTCCAGAACCTTCAGCTCTGAATGTAAATGCCACTAAACAGCCTTTCTTGCCGTACTTAGATTAAAGTGGAATCTGAGCTTTAAAGTTCAAATCTGGAACTAAGCCAGGACCTGAGCTTTCTCCAAATTCATGAGTGTGCAGATCTAAAGTGAAATCCTCAAACTGCTCCAAAAACTCTTTACGCCATGTAAGAGCCAGAACAATGGAAAGGCACCCTGAAAACTGAGATTGTGACCAGGCAAAGACAGATTCCTCTGGCACAAGCATTGCAAGAGATAACCCTGAGGCTTTTCTCAGCAGACCCCCCCACAATACCTGGCCCCGAGCTTCAGTTAGGGTTCTAGGAATGAGGCCCCCTACCCATGGTGATAGTTAGCATTCTAGGAGACTGGCCCCTTCAGGCAAAGGTTATTTTTCCAGGAGTTTAGCCCCTGCAGGCTAGGGATAGGTATCTAGAAGGTAGCCCTCCTCCCCTCCACATTAGGCTTAGGGTTCTGCTATGTATGCCTCCTCAGGGAAGAGTAGGGTTCTCAGAGGTAAGCTGTACTGGCCTAGGAGTACAGTTATGGGAGGTAGGAAGAGTTAATGGGGTAAGAGGCTGTTCTAATATTTAGGCCCCCTTGGGCTAGGGTTAGGATTGTGGGATGCACGCCTCTAAGGGCAATGGTTAGTGATCACCTAAGCATCCCCAGACTAGGGTTGGGTTGTGGAAGGTAGGTCTCCATAGGCTACAGTTACAGTTCAGGAAGTCTGGCCTCCCCAGGCTAGGGTTAGAGTTATGGGTTAGAGTTAGGGTTAGAATTATACTCCCGTAGGATAGGGTTCTGGGAGATAGGCCACTCAAGGGTAGAGTTAGAATTTTGGGAAGTAGGCCACTCTGGGCTAGGGGTTAGAGTTGTGATAGGCTGACCTCCCCAGATAAGCTTCAGGTTCTGGGATACTGACCTTTCCTGGCTAAGATAGGATTCTGGGAAGTACGACCACCCCTCCCCCAAACTATGATTAGGGTTCTGTTAGAAAGGGCCCAGTGAGCTTGGGTTAAGTTTATTGGAGGTAGGCGTGCTCCATTATGGTCCTGGAAAAGATACCCCCGCCAGGGTAGGCATTCTGGGAGATTGGTCCCTTTGGGCTAAGGTTAAGTTTCTAGGAGCTTAACCACTCCCCACAGGCTAGGTGTAGGTTTATAAGAGGTAGACTCCCCCAGCCTAGGTTTAGGGTTGTGCTAAGTACATCTCCTTGAGGTAAAGTAGGGTTGGTAGGCCTACTATATGGTAGAGTTTGTGGAGTAGGAGGTTGGTTCCTCCAGGGTTAGAGTTTTAGTGGGTTGGCCCCCTCTGGCTGGGGTTAGGGTCATGGGAGGGAGGCCACCCCAGCCTATAGTTAGTGTTCTCAGCGGTGAGAGTTTCTGGGCTATAATTAGGGTTCTGGGTGGAAATCTCCCATAAGCTATGGCTAGAGTTTTGGGAGGAAGGCCTCCCTGAGCAAAGGTAGGGTTCTGGGCCTCCCCGGGCTATTAATAGGGTTTGGGGAAGTAGGAACCCATGAGATAAGATTAGGATTCTGGGAGGTGGGCCTTCCTTGAATTAGGTTCTGGGAGGTAGGCTTCCCCCCAGGCTGTAGATCTTCCCCACTAGGATTAGGGTTTTAAAAAAAAAGACCTCCCCAGGCTAGGATTAGAGTTCTGGGAGGTAGCCCACCACACACACACCCCAGCTAGAGTGAGGGTTCTGGGAAACAGGCTCCTCTGGGCTATGGTTAGGGTTCTGGGAAGTAGCCTCTGCCCCCCTCAGGGCTAGGATTAAGGTCCTGGGAGGGAGATGCCCCTGAGCTTACTTTAGGGTTCTGGGAAGGATGACCTCTTCAGGCAAATATTAAGTTTCTGGGAGCTTAGCTCCCACCCTCAAGGCTAGGGGCAGAGTTGTGCTAGGCATGCCTCCTCAGACTCAGGTTAGGGTTTTCAAAGACAGGCCACACTGGGCTAGGATTAGGTTTCTGGAATGCAGGCCAACACAGTGGTGACATTACTGGTATAGGAGGCTGGTCCCCCCCAGGTAGGGTTAGTGTTCTAGTAGGTTGGCCCCCTTGGGCTAGGATTAGGGTTCTAGGAGGGTGGCCTCCCCAGGCTAGTGTTAGGGTTCAGTCTGAACATGCAGTTCCATCAAAATATTTTGCTAAATCAGGGTGATTTCACTGGTATTTTATTTTGGAAGAAAAACCAGAATGTCCCAAGAATGTCAAATCATCTCACTTTGACACTGTCGGAATGTAACATTTTGATTTTTAATTTAGAATGATTGGTGTTATAATACAATTCAAAATTTTGTAAAAGTTAAAATCAAAATGTTTTGCTCAAAACATTTTGAGGAAAAATTGAGAATTTTGAAATTTTCAGTTTTCTGCTTTGAAAAATTTGAAACAAAACTTTGACTTTTGCTGAATTTGTTTTCTCCATTTTTATTTGGATTAAACTATTTTCCAAATTCAACGCAAATTTGTGAACAGTTTCATCCATACAAAAAAAACATGGATTTTTTGACACAAATGATTAGTCAAAACAGTTCACCCAGCTCTAGTTGTAATTCCTCTCTTTGAGCTATGCCATGTGGAAGCTGGTTGAGTCTTGTATCGACACAAGGAGAACCAAACTTTTCAGCTGCATAGAAAGAGGTTATAGAGCTAGCATTATTGTTATCAATGGGAATTGTGACCATATTTTCTCAGACAATTTATGCAAGGTGTCCAGGATTAGTGTTATCAGAGCAAATACATGATAATTTACATTGTTTATTGTTTTAATTCTGCTTGTGACACCTTCCAGTGCTAATTTTTATACTCGGGTATTTGAACTTTATAATTTTTTTACATTCAAATATAATTTTAAGAGCTGCTCAAAATTATTCCTAAAGCTAGTTATCTGATCATTTACATTATTCTTGTCAGCCACAGTAGCACATGAAAACTAAGGAGGCTGTTTAGCAAGTCAAGTTTGTCAAGGTATTTTAGGAAACCATTTCTTCTTTGGATGAATGTGCTCATTTGCTCTGTCCTGCTTCACCAAGCACAGAAAATGGTACACTGGGAATATGCAAAGGTTCCTGTTTAAAAAAAAAAAAAGCTTACTCAAGGGCATTGCCTTGTTTGCTTTTCCTTTAGAAGAAAAAACACAGAATAAAAAATAAAAGCCAGATGACTGAGCAGAA
Source organism: Trachemys scripta elegans (assembly GCF_013100865.1). NCBI lineage: Eukaryota > Metazoa > Chordata > Testudines > Emydidae > Trachemys > Trachemys scripta. The sequence continues at coordinate 44,202,363 of NC_048302.1, read as the reverse complement.
CAGAAAACTTTAAAAAGTCCTTCCAGTCACTCCCAGTGAAACCAGCATGTAAGCCAAACAGAAATGACAAGAACAAACAGCTACTATTCATGGTGTGTGGTGGGCTACCTCCCAGAACTCTAATCCTAGCCTGGGGAGGTCTTTCTTTTAAAACCCTAATCCTAGTGGGGAAGGTCTACAGCCTGGGGGGAAGCCTACCTCCCAGAACCTAATTCAAGGAAGGCCCACCTCCCAGAATCCTAATCTTATCTCATGGGTTCCTACTTCCCCAAACCCTATTAATAGCCCGGGGAGGCCCAGAACCCTACCTTTGCGCAGGGAGGCCTTCCTCCCAAAACTCTAGCCATAGCTTATGAGGGATTTCCACCCAGAACCCTTATCATAGCCCAGCAACTCTCACCTCTGAGAACACTAACTATAGGCTGGGGTGGCCTCCCTCCTATGACCCTAACCCCAGCCAGAGGGGGCCAACCCACTAAAACTCTAACCCTGGAGGAACCAACCTCCTACTCCACAATGACTAGTACCAACAGAATGACTCAAAATTGTTATAGAAAGTTATTGGGAAGGACAATTGGTTTAGTCACTCTAAACCTTAACAAGTTCATTTTGCTTTTTTGTGTGATAAGCTATCACCAAAAATGTTTCATTTACACTTTATGAATGTTATTGGCCATCTATCTAGGCATATTTCCTACACAGACACATTAATCTCAGAACCAAGATTGTGAGATATTCCATATGCATACAGACCAGGAAACAGAAGTCAGAACCTTCAGGTATCTAAAATACAATCGTCTACTACATGAGCTAGCAGTGAATCTCTTTTTGCTGTTACTATTATTAGACAATTCAATCATCCCCTTAGATACATGCATGAGGGTCCCTTCCTCACATAGCTTTCCTTCTTTTCTCATGGACATGGGCCAAGACACTTCTGCGGCACTATGTTCCCTTCTTCAGATCCTGAAGAGGGGCAAAGGGGTTGGCAAGCCAGGAGGGGGAAGGGGTGGAAAGTGCAGGACAGAGGTAGCTGAGAGGTATCAAGATACTTTGTGGTAAAGGCAGGGGGATGAAGAAGCCACTGTTAGCAGAGAAGTAAGTGCTTTCCTCAAAATAACCTGGCAATGACACAACTATCTGTACCTCCAAGTATAGCAAGATCTAAAATTCACCCTTAAAATGCCTTCCAGAACAGAGTAATGGAATGTATTGCCCCTTCCTAATATTGGGAACTTTCTATATGTGAGATCACAGCTTCCTGCATTATTGCAGGGCAGTGGGTCATTAGTAAATGCCCTATTATCCTAGAAAAAGGTAACAGGGTTAAAAGTTGAGAGTCAGAAGAGGAAAGTACTTCAGGGAGAAAGTTAGAGGAAAGCTGAAAGGGCTTTTTAACTTGCTCCTACTACACTTGGCTGAGATCATGTAAGTGGTGCATCTGGCCAAATGAACAGCTTACCAAGTGGGGTAGTAAATTCCACATCACTCAGAGTCCTCAAATCGAGACTGGATGTCTTTCTAAAAAGATACGCACTATATCAATCCCGTATTTTTGGGCTAGAAGCATGCTTTACACGGTGAAGTCCAAGGACTTGTGCAGGAAGTCAGAATAGATATAGTCTGGCCTTAAAACCTATGAATTTCCTTTCACCCAGACATAGTAAGATGCATTTTTTTAAGTACTTGTGCTTCTCCTTAAAATACCAAATCTCATTTTTCCTCTTTCAGATTTTAAAAATAAAAATCACTTCCCATAGGGTTTTAATGTTATTCAGCCATAGGAATGCTTACTGAACTAGCCACTGCTTGCATTGTCATCTCCCAGCGAATGTAAATAGAAAATATTCCTAGTAAACAAATCATAAGCTAGAATTGTTTACTCAAACCATTCACTTAGGCTGAGGTTTTCAAAGGATCTTAAGGAAATTAAGGTGTTGAATTTCGATTGAGTTTAAATGGTGGTTGGGTGCCTAATTCCTGTAGGCTCCTTTGAAAGTCCCAGCCTGAACAATTACAAATAATGAACAAGTTAATAAAAATCACAACCTGCCTGAGAATATATCAAATAGAAAGAGCTAAATTCAGATAAGCTGTTCTCAGCAAATAATTCAACAAGCTCCATTCAGCTCTTCAAGCCTTACACACAAATTGTAGTATCAGATATTTCAGGTTGCTTAGCATATAGTAGATAGAGAGAAACCTTTCCATGTCAAATCAAAAAGGGCTATTAATTCTTCTAAGTCCTGCTATCCTCCACATCAGTATTCCCCTGTGCTACCCAAAGTTGTCTTTATATTTCCACTGTTTATGTACTTCTGCAAGATGCAAATTATCCTGAGTTAGATCATCACAGAGGTAAAACATGGTCACTGAAATTTACACTTGTAAACTATGAAAAATAATTAAAACAATACTTACAGAAGTTAGGTGCTTTTGATTCTTTAATTTGTGAACTTCGTATCTGAAAGGAGATTTAAAATGTTCAGTCAAAGAGAATCACAGTAATTTCCATTCCCCATAGAAATAAGAACTCCTAGTGGAGTTTAATAGGTTTTTATGTAAAGCTATTTAATTTTTATCATCAAAATATAAAAATGAAATACATTTGCAACATCTGATTAAAATAATGGTGTGGCATACTTGATTGCTTTGGCTTATTACCTGTCTGCTCTATTTTTGACTCAATGTTGCTGCATGAAAGCATTCTACAATTTTCATATTAAAGCTATAATTATAGGTCAAGTCTACCTAAAATCATTTTAGAAAACATTTCAATGCTGTGAGTTTTCCTTACATTGCTTTAGATTATCAAAAGGATGCTGGGGGGTTTTTCCTCTCCTTCAGGAAAGGACTATGGTGATCAACTCCCTTACAGAAAGAAGGATTTGCTCATATGCCTATATGATTGCAAAATCACAATGAGAATTTTTTTAAAAAATACCTTATGTTGAATTTTTCCATACTCCATTTTTGGAGTCTGAGCCTGAAAGCACACTGCATATGTCTTGTGGATGCACACGAAACAATGAGGCAAGAGCCAGGGATAAGAGACATCTCTTACAAGAATAGCTTAGCAATAATCAGAAAGAGAGGTGAACTCCATGAAAGGTCTCATCCCTTACTATTTTATTATCAACACCCTGTTTTCAAAGTGGGAAAATACTTTATGGAAGCATTAATGGACAACATTGTGAACCGTATTCCCCACAGCCTTGCCTTTCATATAGTTATTTATACCTGTCCAAGGTGAATGTAAAGTGGCCGTAAAATATTACCATTCTGACTTGGTAGTGCATTAAATCCATTTAGCACAGGTGTAAATGACAACGTGCAGTGCAAGGCAGTGGGGCATGAGACACTGGTGATCTAAACATCCCATTGTAAGTTTCACAGTAGTGTTAAGGAGAGTGCATGCTTCTGCTTAGACCATTCTGTCTGTGTCATGTTATTTCAGAAAATACATTATTTTTGTCCATTCTAGTCTAACCACCCACTATGTTCAAAATACATAAACTGGAAGGTAAATAGGGCTCTGTGTAAGGAGTAATTCATTGCAATCCAAAGCAAAGCATTCATGCAACATTCTTCGGTCCACAGGATTATGGTGCTTACTCCATAGCTTCCTATGCCAAGAAATTAAAGGAAGAGAGAGACTGTAAATTATAAATCAGCTATTCCAAAAATTCATAATGGGTGAAATTCACCAAGTGTGGAGATGCTTAACAAGGCACTGGCTATCGTTGGATTCCACGCTAACTTAAATGGGATTTAAGTAGCACATAGGGCATTGGATCAGTCCTCTGGCCTATAGAGGAATTCTTCCATGAAGAATAGAGCTATGCAAACCCTTTGTAACAAAACCAAGAACTCCCATGCTCTTAGGTTTCATTAGAAGCTCAAAAATTGAGTCAAGTGGCATCTATTTATACAATATTCCTTCATAAGAAGAATACCATGCTGTCAACAATTTAGTAGCTGGATACTTGTACATAAGAGATATGTGTGTGTGTGTGTGTGTGTGTGTGTGTGTGTGTGTGTGTGTGTGTGTGTGTGTGTGTGTGTGTGTGTGAATACAATCCATTGTGTCATTAAATCTTAATCATCAGGATGTTGCTATTCAGTACCTGGCCATCTTAATTCTTTGTTGTTCCACTTTCCCCTACCTCCTGTCTCCCTCTGTGTTTTTAGTAAACTCTTTGGAGCAAATATCACGTCTAGCACATCATGAGCAGTGTCAAATCACTAGAAACGTCTTTAGTGTTTGTCATGTTATGATCAGCCTAAATTCAATTCTGCTAGAAAGTCAGTTTTCACTATCAGTTAGTGTTGTGGTTAAGTGTTAACACAACATTGGGTTGTACACAGTATCCAGTGTACAACTTCCAAATGAGAACAACTGGGTACAAATGGACCAGATATCACTTATGAATTTGTAAACTCTTGCCTCTCAGTGACATATCCATTGGTGAAAAGGCTGCAATATCAGTCCATGAGAGATAATTTAGTACTGGAGCTGTAGTGCTTTTGTCCAAGTGATGTGTTTCAACACACAGGTTTGCAAATGAAAAATGAAACATATTAAAGCTCAACAAAAGAGAAATGTTGCATGATATTTTAAATGTTACTGAAAACCCTTAAAATGGATCCTGAAAATAATGGTGATTGTCATCTTACTATCATGTTGGGCATGAATTGTATCCTCCAAAACATAATAGATGGTTAGCATCACACTTTTCCTTAGCACACCACTTTCTTACTGGTTATAGTCAATCTACACAGGTGATGTAAGCCTCTGATGGGAACTGCCAGGATTTTCACAGGTCAAGACTCTTCCAACACACCATTACACCCAGTGATTTCATAGTAGGCACCCTTTGAGTTCAGTGTCAGTCTTGAATTGATTCAGTGTCAATTACCCCTAAACACATCTTTATAAACATCTAAAGCATCCCTATTTTTCTGTGTTACACTCTGCTGTTACTACTCAATCACAGAACATCAGGGTTGGAAGGGACCACAGGAGGTCATCTAGTCCAACCCCCTGCTCAAAGCAGGACCCATCCCCAGACAGATTTTTGCCCCAGATTCCTAAATGGCCCCCTCAAGGATTGAACTTACCACCCTGGGTTTAGCAGGCCAATGCTCAAACCACTGAGCTATCCCTCCCCTCAATGTTGTTAAACCCACAACAGTCACATGGTACAGCAATTTATCCTCTTTTCCCCAAACCATTGGTTCTCTGCTTCATAACACAGTCTCCGTTTCCATATCGGCCCTGATTCAGTACCCACTGAAAATCAATGGCAAGACCTCCATGGACTTCACTGAACATTCAATTGAGCCCTATAAGGGCTAAGTATTAATATTTGTAGGTTAGGGAATATTTGAAGTGTTACTATTAAAATCTCATCAAATAACTGCAGTAAGTGTCATCGCACTGGAAATTCTATTTTCAACCAGATCAGAACACTATATATAAAAGGCAAACTCGGTTTCAGATACAAAATTAGCAATTCAGACATCTTGCAAAAAAATGAAAAGACTGATTTAGAACTCATCAGTAATGTGTAGGGTCTTACATGCTGAGATTGCAGGATTAGGCCTACTGACATCTTCATTTTTGTAAAGACCCATGCACATCAGGGTTACCAATTCCATTTTCCAGTCTTCTGTTTTCAGAATTATAGAAGCATACTAAGCATACTAAGTCCTTTCTAAATGCAAACCAATATTTTTGAAATTCACAATAATATGGCATTAAAGAATTGATTTGTCTTCATTGATGGAGAATCTAATTTAAGTTAAATAGCTATGTTTATGAAATTGCTTCAGGATTTATTGGTTTTACGATGATCACTCAACTACATTTGAGTTTGCAGGAATTTGAGCAGAAAAGTTAATTAACAATAATTTTAAAACTGCCAAAAGCAGCTATAGGTTCAGTCAGTATTCCGTATACATACCAAGATGCACTGAACTTAATAAAAAGAGAGAGATTTTTCCTGCATCACTAAACTCATTATTAAAATTAACTGAGTAATATTGATTTGGATCTTTTAATCATTCAAAATGGCTAAAGGCAACAAAAACTCCAGAAGAGTTTATTGTTTATTAAAACTTTAACCACATTGATGCAATTAAATACTACATGCATTACCAAAACTAGTTCAAATACATTTTTAAGTGAATAATATGTTGCACAGTAGCTTACATATTGAGCATGTTGAGATGTTTTTCAAAGTGATCAGTTTAATGTGGTTCTGTGGGAAAAAACCCTATCAATGGATCACATCTTATGATTCTTACTTCGTTTTACTCATTGCTTATTCAGGCAAACTAGAATAGACTTCCAGTAAAAATGGAGCAAAACCTGACTAAGAACTTCAGGATCTGGCCTTGTGAATATTTCAGAAAAAAATATTTAACTTTTACAATGGAAGCAAAATATTGACAGATCTTTTTTTAAATGCCATGAAAATAATTTTTATGAAACCGAGTGATATCTGAAGGCTACCACTGTAGATGAAATGTGCATTATATATTTTAAACAAGGATTTTCTTTGCATCTCAAGCAAACAAAAGTCACTTTTCAGTGGCACTCATCAGTAATAAACTTAATTGGTCTTAAAATTATTGAATTGTCAGATATAGGACATTTCTGAATGCTCTCCAATTGTTAGACCGGCAAATCACTGATTCTTTAGTTATCTACATTACAAGCCTGATTCATTATGGGCCTTTTATACTGTTCTGGCCTTAAAGTGTGTACATGTGTAATTGAGAATCAAGTTATGTTCATGGTATACAAACAGAGGAGTCAAATAAAAACAAATACTCTTTCAGGGAGCTTGCCATGTAACACTATATTTCTTAAAATCCAGAACCCTGAGACCCAAGAACCAAAAACAGAGTGAGGGAGAGAGACTGCTCTTCCCTAAGGCAGAGTGGTACAACTCAAGCCCCCTTTCTCCAGGCTGGCTCTTCGCAGACTGACTGCTGAAAAATCCAATTGCATGCTTCCCTACTGAGTCCCCTAACCTGTGAGCAGGCCCCCCAAAAAACCCTTGAAAATGTAATGTGGTATCATTATAAAATTATATGGATTGTATAAAATAAAATTATAATTAATTGTCTTCCGTAACCTCACAAGTCTTATTGGGTTAATTTTAAATGAAAATGAGCAACATTACTAGATACCAAGCATACGGCCCAGCCTTACAACCCTCATAAAGTGAAAGTATTGGCATAAAGGTTGCAGGATTATGCCCACAATGCAGCTTCAGCCTCTGATTATCATTCTAGAAGCAGCAAGGACAGCATTATTTGTGGCAAAGACAATGGAAAAGATACATTAGGCCAATATGCTGGGGCTGGATCGAGACTACTGATTTAGTATGAAATTTTCCCAATGCACCTGTTCCTATCAAACAGTATTTAAACTACAGTCACGGCTTTCTGTTTCTCATAGCCGCAGCTACTAATTTTTCTGAAATGTGCAAAACCCTAAAAAATGAAGACGTAATCGTAGATGAGAACAATTTCCAGCTGCTCTTTTAGTGGTTCTAGTAGGTTTGCTGAAGGGAAGACAGTAATTGGTTGAGCCCGTAGGAACTGTGCTAAGCTGTTCTCAGTTGGAAATCACTCTTACATCCAGCCACAGGATGAGAAACTCCACTAGTTGGCTATGTCTGTTTGGAGAATCTGAGTGCTGGATGGTAGCCACCATGATTGTCAACAGGAATATTGTTGGCTTCAGCAAACAGCCCTGAAAATGGGAAGAAAATTGTGCACACAAGAGCCATTGCTGGGGGAGTAAAACATATCTCCTACTCTCATGGCCAGAAGGAGGCTTTAATTACTTATTCTCACAGTTCCTGAGCTTGGTTCTGGTTCTATTGATACCAGATTTATACCAGTGTAACTCCTTTGACATCAGTTAAGTGACTCCTAATTTACAATGGTGTAAATTATATCACAATCAGGCCCCTGGTCTCATCTACAGTGGTGTGGATTATGAACTATATAGGATGAACAATTCCACTGATTGGCCAAGTTTCCTGGCCACTGGGAGCTAAATGTCTGTCCATTGACTGGCATACACAAGAAATAAGACCACAAGTTATTAAGAGACTTATTAAAATAAAAAAGAATGGCTGAGTGGTTACAGAATGGTAGGTATTAGATCAGCGAGAGAGTGCATCATTGAGAAACAGTCTCAGCTGCATCAGAGTTCCAGTTGAAACAGCTAGAGTGGGTAGAGGGTAAAAATGACAGTTATTTTTGCTGCCCATTTCCCTGATGTTCTAGGAGATAATTTGGCCATTGGTGTAACTTAGAGCAGTCTCAGGATGTCTCTGAATTATGTCTGGGTGTAACAGGTCTCCAATATTCTAACCACATCCCCTCCAAACCCAATCATCACTCAGGAAGCTCCCTACACTAGGGGAATTTCCATGTAACTGCTTATGCCTTCTTTGCCTCCATCAAGTGTCACAAAGCAGCTTATCAGCTGGAAGGATCCAGTCACAGAAGTTGCATCACCTTGATCTTGACATTTGACACACAAGTGGGAGTCAAATGTAAGCCTCAATTTAGACACAACATTAAACCAATAAATGTGTATGACTGTAGGTGTGATAATTGTATCAGATTAAACATAAGGAGGTAGAATACAGATAAAAATTACAGCTAAGAACTTCTGCTAGAATTATAAAAATATGTGGGAAGGAACAACTGAGATTAGCACCAAAGAGGAGTGAGGTGAAAATAAATGTATGCGGAATGTAATATTGTATAATTTGAAGACTTGGCAGCTAATTTTCACAATTAGATACATTGTCTCAGGGCACTGATTTTTGCCATCTTATTGTGAAGAGACACATCAGCCATGGTTTTTAAATGACAAGAATATAATATTATACATTTACATGGAAGGTGCTCAGATACTACAGCAGTGGTGGGCAACCTGCAGCCTGTCAGGGTAATCTGCTGGCGGGCCGCAAGACAGTTTGTTTACATTTGCATGGCTGCCCACAGCTCCCAGTGGCCACTGTTCTCCATTCCCAGCCAATGGGAGCCGCAGGAAGCAGCGGCTAGCATGTCCGAGGCCCGCACCGCTTCCCGCACCTCCTATTGGCCAGGAACGGTGAACTGCGACCAATAGGAGCTGCGGGCGGCTATGCAAATCTCTGGCGGCCTGCATAAAACTCTAAGGGATTGACTACATGGAGTTTTAATGTGCAGTGAGCGGGGGTGTGAATCTATGGTGCATTAGCTTGCAATGTGCATACTGGTCATATGGACACTGCTACTACACACTAGACGTTCCTTACTGAGCTTTGCTGTACTGCTGTACCGCCAGCAGATTACCCTGACAGGTTGCAGGTTGCCCACCACTGCCTTAGTATCTGAGCACCTTCCATGTAAATGTATAATATTATATTCTTGTCATTTAAAAACCGTGGCCGCTGTGTCTTTTAGTGCATTGTAGCAGGGTCCACACAGCCAGTTAGTATGCAGCAAACTAGTGCACTGGCTTGCTGTGCCCTAAGTCTCTGCATAGTCAAACCTTAAGACAGATATGTACAGTCATGTAAACAAGCCAGGGTCATCTGATTAGACTAGACAAGTCAGGCTATGCAGTGGTTCTCAAACTTTTTTTACTGGTGACCCCTTTTACATAGCAAGCCTCTGAGTGTGACCCCCCCTTATAAATTAAAAACACTTTTTAATATATTTAACACCATTATAAATGCTGGAGGCAAAGTGGGGTTTGGGGTGGAGGCTGACAGCTCGGGACCCCCATGTAATAATCTCTTGACCCCCTGAGGGGTCCCAACCCAGAGTTTGAGAACCCCTGGGCTATAGTATGCATAGGCTTGGGAAATGTCCATATACGGGCACTAAATATGTAATATTTAAACAGATTTGAAGGTTTAAAAACAAGTTCTTGGTGTAAAGTTGTAAAGATGCTTTTATACTATCATACATGTTTAGAAGACTGATGTACATATTTATATTTATCATATTATAGTTTATATAGATAGAATTATTACAGATGCAGACTTCAGATGGGAACAGGCTGCAGAATGGCCCATCTAGATAAGCAGATGCATAGCTCAATCTTCAAATCAGCATATGTCAACAGCCCTTAACCAGTCCTATTCTGCAATGGGCTCTAAAGTTTCTATACCCTCTTCAGAGTTTCTTCTGCAGGTCTGCCTGATTACATCAGGCTTCCCTAAACATTATCTATTAGATCATGAAAGAGATATATTTGGAGAAATGTTCATGTGTGTGTAAAATTACAAAAAGAGGATGAAAAAAAATGGAGTGGATAGAAAACAGAAACTAGAATGGATACAAAAAGGAGAGGATTGCGAAGTTGTAAAGAAAACATGGAATTGGAAAGAACAGATAGTGGAAAAAACAGCTGGAATATAAAATATTTACATTAAATCTTAAAGAAATCAGAACTTAGTCTGGTTCAGTGATGAAGAATCCATCACAATCCTTTGTCTTTAGGATTGAAGAGTCCTCTTATCAAATTTCTGTTCCCCATGTAGGTATTTAGAGACTGTACCTACCTACCAAGAGACCAAAAAGTGGAAGAATATGTGAAAGTCTACCACCTCTCCTTTACTACTGTTATAGACACTGTATTACCAAAGCACTCTATTTGGACAGTTAGAAAGATCACCCTTTTCAAATAACCTGACACCAAAAAAGCAGGAAAGATGACAACTTAAGCACTGAGGGCAGACAATGTGATCAAACAGACTCAGACATGAAAAGAATTTCTACAAATCAATACCACTGTCATTGAGGAAGCAAAGAGACCCTACCTTTCTCCTTCCATAGAGGCAGCTAAATCACATGCTGTTGATCCAGAGAAGATCATCAGTGGCTTTGTCAATCCAGACAAATCTCCAGTCTACCGCACCTTCCATTAGAAGGAACTACCACCTTATTTCACAGAAAAGATCATCTGCATTCAGCATGGTCTCATAGGCTATCAAGATAATCAAAACACAACACCTTCCAAGAGTTTAACCCATGTAGTGGTGATAGACTCAGCAATGGCAATTAGTGCCAACATATGTGATTTTGATATCTGCCCTTCCTGGAAGGCAAAAGAACAGAGAATCCCAAGACTTGTAGTAACAGAGGGTGTCTGCATTGATAAGGGGAATCTACTACCCACCCTAAAACATGCAATAGTCCAACCAGTAATAAAGAAAGAATCACTTGATGCTAGAGAGCTCACAAACCTATCATCTGGTGACTAAGCTCCCTCTCCTACTTGAGAGGCTAGTAAAAAAAAAAGTCTCCAATGCCAGTTGCCAGTATCCTGGACCTCTCATTTAGGCTTTAGGCCAAGCCACAGTACTGAGACAGCACTTGATGCTCTGGTGGATGACCTCATTCTGTCCATAAGCAGAGAAAGTACATCCATACTCCTCCCATTGGACTTCTCTGTATCATCTGACACTGTTGATCACCAAATACTCCTGTCTCAAGAAGCAAGTTTAAACAGAAAGACCCTAAAATAGCTCTGGTCCTTCTTCCTAGGCCAAATGCACAGGTTCATATGGATGACTGTTCCTCCACCGCCAAAGTCCTATGAGGCTCCATCCTCTCCTCCATCTTGTTCACAAACTTATATCAAACCCTAGGGAGAACTGGTGAGTTAACACAGCTGGGTGCCAGCCGTATGTAGTTGACAGCAAGCTCTACATCTCTTTTACATCAAAGCCAAGTAGCACCGTCACCCAGCTTTCTCAATGCCGAGCCAAAATCAGCACCTGGAAGAAGAGCAACTGAGTAAAGCTAGATGCAAAAAATAGATTGTGATGATGCTGGTAGGAAAAAGGTAAGAACTTGCTTCCTCTATAACATTAACAAATTTTGAGGGCAGGTGCCCTCAAAAATGAGGAAGTTGATCTACAGCCTTGGAGGCCTTTTGGAACATGAACTGCTCTTAAGAATTTCTGCTTAATTGGTACTGTTCAGGAGCTACAGTAGATGTCACTTTCTGAAGATGCAGAGGCTATTGTAAACAGAAACATTAAAAGATAAAGGTTCCAGGGGAACTCCTTGAATAATCACACTGGAACCCTGGAGCAAGGAACAGACAAAATATTCCCAGGTGTCACGTTTTGTTTCAAGGCTGTTGGATTGTCTAAAGGAAACTCACTATTAATAAGACCTAATAAAAATAGATCTGTTAACCAGAGCTAATGAGTGGTCAATATGCATTTTAAAGTCCTATTCCCCTATGTGTTCATAGGAAGCGGACAAGAACATACCCACATATAAACTGGTTCCTTCACTGGAAACAGTGGATATTCAGCACTATGCAGGATCTAACCTTAGGAAAGTAACAAATAATTATAGGTTTCATATTTAAGATTTGAGGATGGCATTTATATTCCTTTTCATAATATAAGTTCCAAGGCTGCAATCACATAAACTTGTCCACATCCCTGCACCCATGTGGAGCCCACTGAATTAAATGGGTGTCTACCATCCCATTCCTAAACGTTTCTTCTGGTGAGGAAAGAAGCATGGGTGAAAGGGTCTCTGCTAGCAGGTATGACTGAATGAGCAGGGCCTAGATTTCTACAGTAGTTTCACCAGATCTTTCAGAGAACTTGAGTGATGCAGTTAAATGTTTAAGATTTTATTTGTATGAATAATCCAGATGGTACCATGTATAATCCAGATGATGGTATGCGGCATTTTTCACCAGACTGATTCCATGCTTCACCTAATGACATCTTGGAAATAGACCTCAGTTTCTTTTCTTGCCCACCACGAGGTGCCAACTGGCCACTTGCACCAATGTTATGTGCCAGTAGCAAGAGAACAAGGGTACTGAATTCTTGGACAGCTCAGATAGCTTCTCCTTCCAAAACAAAGTGTAATGGTCACTTTTGGCTTTCTTAAACAAATTAAGATTTTAATAACCAAGAGCAGAACTGGTCAAACAATGTTCAATGAACAAAAATGCACACATTTTTATATATACAAATTTGATCTTGTTATTATTCACCCAGTTTCTACAACATCACTATTTGCAAATAAATGTGACTTTTCAAGAAATGAAATAAAATAGAATAATCACAATTTCATTATTCACCCAGCTCTGCTCTGGATTATTAAAATCTTAATATGGAAATCATTCTAGTGAAAATGCCTTGGAAGTAACTGGTATCATCTGGATTATAATGCACCACGGTCTGGATCCTTTATGAGTTCAGAATGAAATTGATACGGCTCTATGCTGCTGCATGCAAAGCTAATTAGAGGATGTGGGCCTCATGTAATAAACTGTTAGAAACAACCAACAGAAACAAAAATGTGAATTTTTGGGGATTATAATTAATCTACTCTGCAGCTGCATTTTGCAATACTTTTTTGTTCAATTTTAGCACATTGATTACTTTATAAGCAATGTAAAGCAGTGGCAATTATAATTACAAGAGTTTTGGATTTAATATATCTTGTCCTTCTATACAGATAGCTACTGTTGTAAACATGTTATCTGAATACTTGTAACCTTAATTGTAACAAGAATTCTATACATTGAGTAATTGATCTTTGGGTCGGTCCTTTCATTACCTCAGCCTCATTAAACATCCTTTTATTATTTTTTGTTGCAGCTCACATCTGACCATAATGCACAAAATATAAATTGCCACTTCAGATGGCCGCAGCTGCTGTTTTATATCTTGATAGCCCCAATCATTTTCCACAGGAATACTTGATAACTCTGAAAAACCTCAGTAATACAATGCCACATCCTAGGCTTTTAGCTTTTTGTTTTGTTGTAACATAGATGCTTCATTTTCTATCTTTTAAACTACAGAAATAATTTCCTATTCTTTCAAAGTTTCCTTATTTAGTCTAATGCTACAAATCCCTTGATGTATATAGATCTCCCATAACGCACAGTTGATTGAAAGACTATTTTTAAAAGAAAATATGAGATACCATGTAGTGACTATTACAATCTTACAGATCCTGACCATCAGGAGAAAATGGAAGGAGGAGGGTGCTGGAGTGAAGAAGGGGGAGCCAGAAAGACAAGGCTGCTATCACAGGGAAGAGAAGTAAGAGGATGTTGTCCATGGAAATGAGAAGTAAGAGGGAGTTAGAAAGGGATGCTGGCACTGGGGAGGAGAAGAGGGATTCTGGTCAGGAGGGGAAAAAGTGAAGATGGGATTGGCACCAGCAGGAAAGATGGTGGCAAGTGAGGAGTGGGAAGGATGATGGTACTGGAGAAGGTGTGGTCAGGAGGACATGTCCTGGACATGTACTGTACATAACAGCTGTCACATGGCAACAGCTGTTAATGGGATTTGGTTGTTTATGTCATTAGGATTAAAAAGTTATCAAGAGGCTGATATTAATCAGGATCTGCATTTTGGATTTGCATTCAGCCTCTTGTTGCCCTGTCCCTTAAGGCCAGTAGTTAGAACTAAGTGTGGAATAAGTTAAAACATCTCAAGACCAACTCAGCTCTGAAATAAGCTGTCCACCATGACCCATCTGAACTAGCCCTGGTCTTTTGATCTTCAGGGCATGCTGTAATGCACATCTGTTTGCACATACTGCTGCACAGAGTTGGCATTTGATGGGGGTAAGATCAGCATAGTAAAAGGAAGTTGTGTGTTCGGGAGGTGGTTCAGTTCTGTTGGCTATTCGGTGGGGAAGAAGGGGTGATAAGTTAATAATTACTTATTTTCCTTTTCCCCCTTAATTTGTATTAAGGAACTAGAGATTTGGAAAGGTGGCTCTTTAGATTTTTGTATATTTTCAAAAAAAGTGTATAAATGAGTACAAAGACATGTACCCTGCTGAGAGCTCTTCCTGGCCCTAACTCCCATTAACATCAATGGATTTGGGGCCTATTCCAAAACCCATTAGAGTCAATACGAGTTTTGCTATTTACCCCAATGAACTTTGGATCAGGACCTATATTAAGATATAGGATTATAAACAAAATAAAACAAAGGCTGGCTAGTTATCAAAATACTGTTTTTAAAGAAGTGTTTTTTCCTTTAAATGAACTTAGACTTTAGTAAATGAATAGTAATCATATGTGTAAGATCATTCTTGAGAGGGCAAAATGACAGCTCAGCATAGCAAGACTATGAACTTTCCAGATAATGTTTGGAATTAAAGAGTTGTGCATTCTATTAGCTGCACATGTTCTATTCTTAGTAAACTATCAGTGCTCAGCAAACCTTTACATTCAAAGGCACCTATTTGTGATGCTCAGAACAGCAGATGTTCATGTGCGATTACATTAACAATGAGATTTAAAAGTGGAGGGATAGTCATTTGTATCATATGCTGTGCACTGATCATCTACATCCACTTAGTTTGCCTAGAACTAAATGAAATTAGAAGAGCTTCCCGGGGAACAATTTGCCCTTGCACAGTGAAGAGAGGTAAAACCATGATGATGAGGCACTATCTAGAGTTTATACATGTAGTGTTCAGTTTGGACTTAGAGATGGAAGCCAACAGACATCAGTTACGGAGAGGACTTTAAATACACTACTACTTACAAGCAGAAATAATAATAATACTGTCATAGACCTGATGTTAAGAGTCATTTGGTTTAGAAGTGTCCACTACTGCACAGGCTTAGTAATCTATTGATTATATATTTACATTTTGACAGACAATTAAAAAGGCTAGAAAAGGTGCTTTTTGTATATACTGTTATAAATATAAATAAATAAAATAAGTATTCATCTGGCAGGGCTAATTTCCTTGTTACATAGAACTAGTGCTTGCAAACTCATAAAACCTTCAAGAAAATAGAACGGATATATGCAAAATCCCCATTAAACTTCTTTTGCTCCACTTGCCTAGACCTTAATACCTAACAATCCATTCTCCTGAATTGTAGCAGAATTGATTTTATTTTCCCTGGTAAAGGGAATCAGATCTAGCCTTGAACATTTCCAGCGACAGTGAGATCACAACCATGCTTGGCAGTTTACTGTAGTTGCAAAGTATTCTTATATTTAACATGCCAAATTCTGCTCAGACACACTACTTTAAATCCAGAGTAACACCACTGAAGTCAGCGAAGTCATGCTGGATTTAAAGTAATGGAAGAGAGCAGACTTGGTAAAGTGTTTTTCTCCTATTCAGCAAAATACTCCCAAAAGCATCTTAAACCTATTTTCATTCCAACTCCAATGCCTGCTGAGAAAATCTGCTACAATACCTTCCTCTTGTGATACCTTATTCAGTACTAGACATGTTTTGAAAGTGTACACAATTTTTCACTCCTTCCTGTTAGTATATAATTAAATGTCTTACTTGTGTGCTAAGTGCTTATCTTACCCCCTGTACTTTAGTAACTGAGCCCCTCACAATGTTAAATGCATTTATCTTCATAATACCCATGTGAAATATATAAGCACTATTATCCCCAATTTGACACATGGGGAACTGAAGCACAAAGAGACTAAGCGACTTGCCCAACATAGCACAGGAAGTTGGTGGCAGAGCCAGGACTTGAACCCACATAATACTTAGTCCTGTCACAAGTGCCAGGGACTGGTCTAAATGACCTCTTGAGGTCTCTTCCAGTCCTACAATTCTATCTCCTGATAGGCAGGCTAGTACCCTAACAACTTCACCAGCCATTCTCTCTTTCTGGAAATATGTGCAGTATTAACAAAACTGATTATTCTTGACTGAGAAAACAAATCTCGTTATATATGGAAACTTTACCAAAAGTTTCAACTTTATATTTGTCTTTTGTTGATAAAAATGACTTAATCTCGTGAAACAAGGTAGGTAAGATAATATCTTTTATTGAATCAACAGAAATTGGTTCAATAAAAGATATTATCTTACCCACCTTGTCTCTAATATCCTGGGACCAACATGGCTACAACACAATGATCAAGCAAAGCAATTTATTGGGACAAATTAACCGCTAAGTTTCATGTATAAACTTAAATTTATACAGAAAAATATATATTGGTCTTTTATTTTATTAGTGAGAGGGAAGGAATTAAATTTCTGCTCATTCAATTTTAAGCTTCCAATCGGGACCAGCCCTTGGGGGGAAAAAGGGCGGGGGAGGGATCTCTTTTCTGTGGGTAGAGTGGAATTAAGTCACTGTGCTGAATGGAAAGAAAATTCCACAGAGAAATGATGATTTCTTTTTAAGCTGAACTTCTATTTTGAGAAGGAACTATACAAATATTATGGGAGCCTTCATTTATTGTAACTAAAGGAACCCATATCAAGTTTAGGTTTAGTGCCCTCATTTGCCCCACAAAGATGTGAAAGTCAAACTGTGAGCTAATCTTTCTGGCTTGCACTTCATCATCATCAGTAACAAGCATTATGTGGGCCACATTCTGCATTCACTTATGACTATACAATCTTCATAGTCTTCACTTCTGACAGCAGCATAATTTGGCTCTACAATAATTCAGTTGTCAATACCTGAACCAGAATAGACTCCTGCTCTACTGAATTAGCTCTGCAGGTCTAATAGATGTAAAAAGTAGTTTTTAAAAAAGCCCA
Source organism: Trachemys scripta elegans (assembly GCF_013100865.1). Taxonomy (NCBI): domain Eukaryota; kingdom Metazoa; phylum Chordata; order Testudines; family Emydidae; genus Trachemys; species Trachemys scripta. Next base: position 44,184,792 of record NC_048302.1, on the reverse strand, counting down.
CTTATTCTTGTCATCATAATAAACAGATGTCAGTTTGAATTTATACTGCTGAAGCAGATCTGTGAAGGAGCATTTGTACATAACCCTTTTTTCAGGATAGCTTCACTTCAAATAGTTCAAACATGAATGACTTCTCTATAAACCATTCTCCTCCTTGCACAGAGATCACTATAGAAAATACAAGAGAGAAATTGAATACTGCTATCCTAAGCCCCTTTTGGCTGTTTAAAGGTTCAGTTCACAGTCCCAAATGGGTTTCTGGAAGGAGGAAGTCAACCTACAAATATTTCCTCTTTTTTTAAAAAAGTTTGTCAAGATGTTGGCATTTTTTATTAAGACTGAATGTTTCATTGCACAACCTAGTAGTAAGCTATTTACCATAGAGTACATGGAGAACTGAAAAAAAGATTCCTAATACACATGTCAAAGTGTCAGATGGCCATATTATGGCTCTTAGGGGAATCCTGAGGCCTTGACAAATTTAATTATCATTCCCAAGTGTAGATTCATATGTTCCTCTCTGGAATAGAGAACATTTAAAGGTTATTTGTGAAATTTACATGCGGTGTAGATACCATCACCATCTACAGCACAAGAAGTACAAAGTTATGCTTTCCTGGTAAACCTGAAAGAAAAGAAAACATCCAAAAGAACAGTGAGGTAATAAAACCTGACAAATTGACAATAGGAGAAAATTTATCATAGAAAAATCTAATAATGGCTCCTAGCACTTTTTAATCACAGCTACTGAACCGTTGCATCCCAAGGAACAACGCTTGTTTTAATTATTTATTGGGAGTTGATGGTTTATTTGGAAGAAAATGCAATTACATCCTGACACTTTAATCATTATCAGTTTGTTTTGTTCCCTTGCTACTGCTAAGAGGAAGGTTACCTTCCTATGGAAATTCTGACATTTCTATAATAGGTTTTGTGAATCTTCCAAGAGACTATAAAGTATCCATATTATTAAATTTGTGCAAAAATTGGAGTTAAGATATTAAGATTGATAGCTAATAACACTAAAATACTGAACCTCAAGCTTAGATTAAATTTATTTTCTCCTTTAAAGGACTGTTGGATAAATAGAGTACGTTCTTTCAGTTTGCAACTCTCCTACTCTCCTCAAAGCATTTTGTAGCGTTTTAACACTATCTCCCATAGGAGATGAAATAAAGCACCACTCCTTAACAAGTTAGGTCCCATCCAAATAGAACTCACATCTAATTCCAATGAGCAGAAAGGGTAAATTAAATTAAATTAAATTAAATTAAATTAAATTATTTATTGGGTAAAAGAAGAACAGAAAAATCAGACTTCTAGAATGAACTTCTTCCCCTCCTGAAGTCCATGGGAGTTTTATCACTGACTTCAGTGGGACTAAGATTTCACCCTTAGAGTTCAAGGTTCATTCTTGGCAATTAACACTTGAAACTGGTTGGAAAATAGGAAAATTAAATTTCTGGAAATTTAGTGAAAAGTGTATCAACCAGCTCCACTATCAATAAGGTATTCACAAGAGCAGGGCCAATTAAGTCAACCCTACAGCTGCAGGATCCTCTTCATCACGTAACTCTATTCCATCAGAGACAGGTCCCATCAGCTTCTTTAGCGTGTTGGGTGGATGTCAAGGGATAGGCCACTGTGAATTTAAAGCACAGCAACTTTTTGCTTTCTGCTCTGATTTCATGACTCCTTCAGGTCACTAACTCAGCAGCTTGCTGTTGGGCAACATCAAAGAACTGGCTTCTATCATTGGCACAACACCTCCAGCTTCTTGCACTTATGCATAGGCCTAGATTTCTGTGAAGTCTCTGGCTTACCATCCCGAGCTTACTGAGATGATGCCTAAGCACAGGGCTTTGTGAAGTCACTGGCTCAAAAACACTAACTTGCTAGATTCTGTCAGGTTATTGGCTCAACCATAAAGCTATGTGAAGTCCTTGCCTAGTTAATACAGCAATTCTCACAAAAGGACAAACTCTGCTACTTCCCTCCATCAACACAGAAGGCCATAAATAAAGCAGAACTGCTGCAGTTCTACTGAGCAAGACCTGCTGTGGAAAGCTCATGCAGAGGGCAGTCTTGAAATAGCAACAGAAAAAATGAGCTAAGTGATGCAGCAGAGGCTCAATGATGGGACAAGGTACTGGCCAGTTGATCAGCCACTACACAATCACATGCTTAAACTCCCCATGGAGGAGATATAGTGGGTCCCAAGTTCTACTAGAGCTATAGCTAGCAGCAGCACCTGTGCAGTCACTCCATACTAGCTGACAGATAGCTCCCCAGCTATCCTTACAAATTCAGTATTTACACAGATAGATGAAGCAGCATTTGGCGACAGTTTACAGTAATCAACATCAAAGGAAAAAGACCATAAACAGACAATATCTTTCTAAAAAATGTCCAAAGCAAGTCAGATTTACAACGATACAGAATGAGGGACTGGCTTTTCTTATTGTCACAGATATGACTTAAACTTTCACTATAAACTCAAACTGCACCCAAACCAAACCTTTCTTAAGGTGCAAAAAGAGTCAGGCTAACATTATTTTCATATACCTGTACACTTCATGGCTCTAGGTAAGTACAAAAACAGAAATACCAATATACAATTAGAGAGGCTGTTCTTTTGGAATTTCTAGCACAATGAGAATCAGGAAGTGCACTCAAACACTACAGTGATATAAATGCATATATAGCTATTCATGAGTTCTGAGATTTTGAACCCAGTTTTTCATATTCAACTGAACTGGAGAGTTCAAGTAAACATTCAAACATTTGAATGCTTATCCATACTAAACCCAACAATCTCCTTAATAAATCAAATCCAAACCCTGAGTCATTAAAGGTTCACCCTCACTACCAACAAGTTAGATAGTCAAGGTAAGTAAAATGTATCAGTGATCTCCCGATCTCAGATGGCCCAGATGTTCAGACAATGCCTAGTCTCACCAAAAGTGATCTTGCTTTGAACTGAAGACAAACAATAAATAGAGCCACTGTTTGCTCTGCTCCCTTTAAATCCAGTGCCTATCGTTCAGAGGAAATGCACAAATCTGAGTATTTCCAACTGTCTGATAAAAAACACAGATGCCCATATTACCACCCAATATACACGGCTAAAAAAACTGACTTAAAATATGTTCTACTAATATTGGAGTGGCAATAGTAGTTTGAAGGGAAGAATGTACTTGACCAAATTATCCCCCACATCTCATAAATACCTCACTATGTGCCCTTGGAGTTCATCCGTGCTGTGGGAGACATTTATTGACTTTAATTTGCTCTTCTAGTGCCAAAACACACCAAGGTTAATGCAGTCATTCAACAACTCTGACGAAATCAGGAAAATGTTTGACTGAAAAATGTACAGTTTAACTAACCGAGCATCAAACTGCCTTAAGCAAGTTGGTCCAGAATGGTTTTCAAGTGTCACAGTTAGTAAACCCACTACAATGACAATTCCATTCTTCATACACCTTAAGATCTTGATCCTGTAAGGTGCTGAGCATCCACAAATACCCTTAAACATGAATGGATGTGAGAGGGCTCAGAACCACAAAGGAAATGTTCAGCACCCTGCTGGATCGGTAAAGTGATATATAGATTGATCCTTTATTCAGAGGCTCCTAACTATGTCATTACCTTGAATTTCATTTTTGCATTTTCTGTCAATAGGCCTTAGATCACCTATTCCCTTGGGTTTTGAAAGACTGCTTTGCTTCTTAGAGCGAGAGACAAATATGCAGCATACAAAGTAAACAGTTCAATTAGCAAAATGAATATATGGTTTTTCTAGAAATTTTATAAACACATCATTACTGAACACAAATATCTATGGGAGTTAGCGTTTGACCTCAAGTCCAAAATAAATTTGATTTCTTCATCATTTCAAGCAGAATAAAGGGTTATTTTCTGTAGACAGTGGAGGTTTCTGCCCTTGGGTAGAGTGCCCTTTCTGATGTCCCTTAAGTACTTTTGACTACTCTCCAACCCTAGCTACTGTACTTCTTCAGCCATCTCATCTTTGCAGCCCTAATCCAAAGGGGGGATTCTAACCCCTGATCTGGCCCCTATATGCTATTCCAGCAGTGCAGAACATATGTAAAGAGCGTAAAGTCCCCCACAAACAGATAGTGTGTGTGTCAGTGATGGAGCTGGAAGCAGAGGCGAGCGGGGCCATATTGTACACACTAAGGCCATTCTGGCTTATGCCACAAGCCAGAGGCAGCACCAAGGCACCAGCTGTAACTCAGAACCACCTTCAGGGGTTCCCAATTTATGTCAGCACCTCTTTTTGGTCCCCAAAGAAGCCCAGTTGGCACATGTTGGCACCTTTGTTGGGGGTTTTAGCAAAGAATCAAAGGACTGCTTGGACTTGGTACATGAGTTGCTCTCTCCTCACCTCCTTTCTCCAGGTCAAGTTTGAGGTAATTAGTGTTAAAATGTGAGGAATCTTACACTTCATCTCTCTGTGCTCCATCAATTCTATGCATAAAGGGCACCTCTCACAATCATTACATTCACATGCTCAAACACACACAGCTATATAGCCTATTGAGGGGAATTAAGAGGGGCTCACATTTCAATGACTCATTTTCAAAGCTGTCAAGTTGTTTTAGCACAGCCTTTATAAACATGTACTGTTGATTAGCTCTGCATTCTTTAAAAAAAAAAAAGATAAAACTTTGATATTGATTAAATTTGCCTTAAGGATAGATGACTTCCCAATGGCCTTTACAAGGTTCTTTCTTCCAAAGAAAAGAATGTTCTTTAGCACAATCAAAACCTGCATTTGAAGACGTGAGTTGTAATGTACTGCAGGGTCTCAGGGGAAATCTCTTAAAAATCAAAATTGTCATTTTTGATCCCATTTATTTAGTCATATAAAGCTTGCCTTCAGAGTTCTGTAAATCCATTATTAGGGACTTATTTTTATCTCTTACTTCCATTTTTCACACTGCTTCCATTTTAAAAGATGGCTTTATGATCTGCATTTCTATTACTGCTCTCATTAGAGAAAACAATTTTGTCAGATGTAGGGAACTTACAATTGTCTGCTTTTTGTATTTCTAAGCCATCAGCTTCTGGAATGATGCAGCAGAGCTTGTGAAACAGACATACAGCATAATAAAAAAATCCTGACTTTGCAAAGACAACCTATTTCTAAAATAAATATTAGCATTGTACAATGCATAATGTAAACCACTACATCTTATTCCAGCAAATATTGATACAAATCTGTTTGCCTGATTTAGATGAAAGATTCTCATGTAAAGCTATTTTTCTCTATTTGCTAATGCACTAACATTAAAAATATTTAAGCTTATTCCAACTGAATAGTTTAAAATATCTAGGTCACACACCTGCATACTATTCCCCTTAATTACATAGCTTTAGTTGATTCAAGCTGTAAGAATACATTCTGTCATAATCGTAAAAGTAAACTGTTGGGAAAAAAGCATGCATTAATTAACACGAGTGAATAAAGCTTCACAATCAAATTTAAGATTAAATTTTAAACCCTTTAACTTGAAATCAGAATAACAGAACTGTATAGGAAAAAACAGAGGAATGCAAAATCCATTTCTTGCAATCTGTTATTGGCTTTCTATTAACAAATTATATAAGACTTATGGACTAAAAACCAGGCAGAGAAGTACTTCCTGAACACCCTAAAATAGAATACACTGAGACCATCTGGTTTTCATCATCAATGAAGTTTTAAAATTTAGTATCTTCCAATACCTAAAATCATAGATACAAAACAATCCAATAATTAACATAAGCAACAATTAAAGAGTGAACTGAATACTAAGTGGTATATTAAAAAGTGAAGTTATAGAAAACATTTACACAACTGCAATAAAATTGCAATTTAGAAAGATTGTCTCTCTTCAAAATATAGCATAGAAACCAACATAAGCCTAGATATTGAAAGGCAGGATCATGAGCTAATAGTGGTAAAATCCCACCCTAATCCTCATCTACAATTAAGGTTGATTTGACAAAAAATAATATTTTGAATATATTGGCCCATCATCAAGAAATGGAGGTGAGAAGTAAGAGATAAATATTGGAGCAATAAAACTGCACACATTTTGGAAATGCCACCCTGTTCACTTGAGAGGTGGGGTAATAGTTAGACATTCATGATTGCCAGCTACTTTTAAAAACACAAGTTTAGGTGAAACAAGCAAAAATATTCCTATTATGAGAATTATTGGTTATCAACTGAATAATCTTGCAGAGGAAATTCCTTGGCCACATGATCACAGCGTACTGGTAGAGCAACTTTAGGTATGAGTCCTACAATGAAGCCTGGACAGTTGGACCCGTGTTCATGTAGAGTACTTTGCAGGTTTCAGAATGAAATGAATTACTGTAACTAGTTTTCAACTAAAATAGCTACTGAGTGATCATGTACTTCTATAGAGAATATTACGGGGCTTCTAAGCTGACCCACACAAACTCCATTAGTTTACTAAAAACATATACACGTATGAAGAGAAAAATCAAAAACTGTTCACAAGGCGTGTAATCAGTCAATGCCATTGCTTTTCTTTGTTCTTCTTCTGCAGACCCCATTTGGTGTATGCTGTCTGTTTGGCTTTTAAGATCTACACAGCAGGGAACTTGCCTTTTTTTTAATCTATCTGTACAACATCCAGCAGACTCACCATATACACATGGTGAGTCTGCTGGATGTTGATAATATAATCAGCTAAAAATAACTAAACAGATGACTTAATATAATGATCATATTGTGTGTTAATAAGTTTAATGTATAAATGTCTATCAATGATAATGAGCAAGATTCTTGACTGTAACAAGTTGTGTGTTGCAGGAAAGAAGGAAGGGGCAGCTGGTTACATCTCCATGATTCTCAAGCCACTCTGGCCCTGTTGTAAAATAGAGTGGCCCGTAGGCCACTAATTTATGACAGCTGGCCATGTTCCGTAAGGGGCCATTTGCCAGCTGAGAATTGGTATAGAGAAACAGCCATTCCCTGCCCCAAGAAGCCTCCTTATGCCAGGAGTAGGAGCCAACTCCATTGTCTTCGTGGTAGTTGAGAATTCTCTCCTCTAGGGAATTTTTAACTGGCCAATTGAATTCGGATCAATCTGTTTACAAGACTACCCCAGAAACCTGGTCACAAGACAAGTCCCTGCTCCCAGTCTTTGAACATCACCTCACTGACCCCTTGATATTCTACTGGGAAGGATGTGTAAGGTCTGCAGTTCTGAACATTGCATGTTGCATACATGTCCCAAAAGTCACAAACCTAAAAAGGCTCCTGTTCAGAACTGAGGTTCTATGAAATAATTAATGGTACAGTATAGTAGAGAAGCCAAAAATATTGACCATCTCTTTAAACAAGAAGCAGAAATCTATGAAACTGAAAGGCAACATATTTTAATGAATAAAAGAAAGTTGTTATACAGTGAATGGGGAATTACAAAAAATTATTGAAGCAAATAGTTTACCAGGATTCAAGAATCAATCTGACATATATAGCCACAAGAATAATATTTGAAACCACATTAACTAGAGCAGATTATAAAGAAAAATCAGTTCTCATATTTCAAGGATGTTGCCTGCTTGGATGAGAAAGGAGTTATTTCCTCCATTATATCAAATTGCATAAATGTTCAGGTGCTTTATTGGTGGGGCTTCTGTTCATTTGAAAAAAATCTTATTGGCCACTGCTGGAAAGAGGTACATTGTGTAACATGATGGATAATATAGTTCATATTATTGTCATACTAGTCTTTTCATAGTATCAAAGCAAAGAGAAAGTGCCATTAGGTCACCTACTCAGTTTTTCTGCCAATAACTGAGTGTCCATATGCTGACTTTTGTTGGTCTGTGTGAGTGGACACAAATTCCCTGTAAGCTGTGCAGCCGCACAGCAGCCTATTTAATGCCAGGCAGGTGCTCAGGGAACTCGCGGGGGGACCTGCCGCGGCTGGGGCGGCCGAGACCTGCTGTGGCCGACACCCCTCCGCTGGCCCCAATTCTGCTGCGACCCAGCCCTGCTCCAGCCAGGGTGCCGCGACAAGTCCAGAACAGACCCACGAGTAGCTGGGGTGCCCCTCCCCCAGCCCGAACCCAGCTCCCCTCAGACCTGCTGGGGACAGGGAAGGGGCACCTATCCTGCAGCTCCAGATCTGCCACGGTGGGGAGAGGCACCTTTCCCCCCCCCAGTCCAGGTGCAGCTTCGGGGAGAGATAGCTGGGGGTAGTCCTCTCTCCCCACCGTAGCCCCAGAGCACCCTCCTGCATCCCAAACCCCTCATCCCCAGCCCCACCCCAGAGCTTGCACCCCCAGCCAAAGCCCTCACACCCCTGCATTCCAACCCTCTGCCCCAGCCCTGAGCCCCTCATCCCTGGCCCCATCCCAGAACCTGCATCACCAGCCAGAGCCCACACACCCCTGCACCCCAACCCTCTGCCCCAGCCCTGAGCCCACTCCCACACTCTAAACCCGTTGGCCCCATCCCCACCACATGAATTTTGTTATGTGCACCAATATGGAGGTGATGTGTCACACATATTGGTGCACAAAATTCATTCCACACATGGGTGGGAAAAATTAGAGGGAACACTGGTGGACACCTGCACCCATGGGGAACCTCACTGTCTTTAACTGGACAAGATCCAGATCATATTGCAGGATCAGGGCCAAAGCATTCATTAATCAAGTCATGGCACTTGTGGAATGGTCATACAGGGCATGAGCCAATGCCCATGGAACTCTTTCTACCCACAAGTGAGCCCATAGCCAGCCAAACTTAAAGGAGCTGCAATGTCAGGCTTTGTTTGCTGAAGAGTAGGATGGTAGAAATCTCTCCCACACATTAAAGATCAAACACACCAGAACTAAACTGTCTCCCAAGTGTTCTTTTAGAGGAGGATCCTATTCTCCAACACTAATGTAGTTCTTTTGGCAGCCATTTGGTGAGGAAGGAGACTCTTCAAAACCTAGCGAAGACCTAGACAAATAAAGTAATTAGAGCTAGGCAAACCATGGATTTTTTTTATTTGATTTGCTGGCAATTCTGAAAAAATGGGGGGGGAAATGGTTTTGGTTTGAACATAAAACTATTTTTCCTGACATTTTCAGCAAATCAAAAAGTAAAAATAAAACATTGTTTCAAGTGAGCATATTTTAACATTTTAAAAAATGAAATAAATTTACAGGACATTTCAAAGCAAAGTTATTTCAGATTTTAAAAAAAATCAGAATTTTTGTTTTAAAAAAATTTGAAATAATCCCAAGGAGGACAGGACCTGTTTTCCAGAGGCACTTCAAATTTAGCCCAAATTGGCAGAAATCTCATGAGACCAGTTTACAATCCCTTATGCTTGACAGCTTCTTCTGCTGCAACCTTATATAGTTTGGATATGGGAGCTACCTCCATACAAGCAACAGAGCCTGAGTATCTGAAGTGTATAAACTTTTACCTTGAATTTATCTTCACATTAATGCATCTGTGTTTGCAGAATGAAACATCTGGAACAACCTCAGGCAGATTTTCAAAGTGTGATGGCCCATATGGAAGAACAAATGCCATCAGGGAAAAATACAGTCTCTTGTTATTGCTTTTTTTGTTTTAAAAGTAGTTAAAAGAGAAGTTAGCCATTCTGAAAAGGTATTTCTAAGATTCTATCACTAGCAGTCTGCTTTTGCAGATATTCTATAGCTTGTGGCATGAAACACAGGAGTGCTTCTTCCCCAGCTTATTCATCTGACCTGGGGTAGGGGCTGCAAAGATTAAGAGCTCCTTGTCACAAGACAGGGCTCACTATCGACCTATTCCAGTGGTTACTATTATATTGTATATTCTCAAACTGAAGATGAAGTCAAAAATTTGAGAAAGAGGTAACTGAAAAATGGAAAGGAAAATGTCCATTAAGCCCATATTCCAAGCAGGTACAACATGTGTGCCCACAAAATGTGCAGTTGTACCAACCCAAAACCAAAAAAGCCCACTAAATTTCTACCTTTTTTCACACACACTGGTATCTCTTTGTGCACATCAGGTGTGTAACAGAGAAGGCTAAGATTTTTTAAAGGGTAATTAAAAATAGACTAATTTGTATCTAGGCACTGAAAAAATAAGTGGCTTGAATTTCAAAAGTGCTGAGGGACCAGAAGCTTTCAAATTTGTATGGCTAAAGTCCAAGACCTTAAGTTCTCAGTATATATTTTAGGCTCCAAAATAGCCTGATTTTCAGTGTCTAAGCCTCTGATAGCTCCCACTGAAACGAATGGCAGTTGGAAGTGTTCTTTCATCTTTCAAAATCAAATCCGTTATTTAGGTGCATCAATATGGATTTAGATGCATCTGAGTTTGAATATTTTCCCATAGCTAATAAGATGGTTATGTATCTGATATAAACAGAAAGTCCAAGTTCACTTACACAGACAGAGGAGTTTTAGTATACCCTACAAATGTCAAGAGAGATTTTTAAAGACACAAAAGGCAGCTAAGTGACCAAATTCCATTTGAAGTCAAGGGGAGACAAGTGTCTTCCTCCCATTTGCACCTTTAAAAAGCTCTTCCTTTGACTCTATATATGCACACAGGCTGGGTATTTAAACATTTACTTGTGCAAATGCAGGTTATTAAACACAAAAATAGTGCGTGAAAGCGGATAAAAAAATGGAACCTTGTCCTGCTCTATTCCTGATGTTTGATGTCATTTATTGAGGCATGCTTATGGTTTTGTTTCTCTCTCATAGCCCAAAGGGCTAAGTAGGGGAAAGGTGTATGCAAGGAGGAAGACAATCTGTTGAAAATTGACCAGTTAGCTGTAAGGAATAGACAGGGAAAGAATAGAATGACAGCTAGAAAAGCAGTTGAAGATTTTTTTATACATTAATAAATACAAGAGTTGATAATGGTTAGGTAGAAGAACAACTGAGAATTATTTACATATGGTGAGATTATTTTTAAATGGCATTTACAAGATATCTATTGGCCTATCATACCATGTTCATCTTTTAAAGAATTCACATGTTTTATTTCTGGCTTAGCACTTTAAACTTTTTTCCCCCCATTCACCTTCATAGTAAGGGTTGTAACACATTTTGAATTGTTAGAGAAATTAATTATCTTGCATCTCAGTCACAATGCTAAAAGTGTCCATAAATGAATTGCGAAAATCTTCAGTGTCAATCATAAAGTATTGAGCACTATGCAAGCAGAAAGACATTGCCCTGCTCCTAATAGTCCAAAGAGCTTAAACATTAGCTTCACCCAGTTCTAGTCTTACTGGATGAACTTGGTGCATTCCTAACCAGGTTCACTAAAATGTTTTGTTCATGCTGCTATATTAATGAATTTCACCTGGCAGAGTTTTACCCACACAACATTGGTTTCACTGATACTCTTACATTTCAATTAAAGTAAAATTGAATGGAAATTACACCTGTTAGGATACAATTGTAATAAATATAAATGCAATATTACCTTATTAAAGTAGCTATATATAATTCACCATACATGACCATGATTGGGATGTTGACAGTTTGCTAATTTTTTTTATTGTCATGACTGTAGATTATTTAAGTGGAATTGACACAGCGAAAAAGCTAAATGTGCAGGGTAAGTGGAATCACTCTGAGCTCACATTGACAACTGTTTTCAATTTAGATACATTTTATACTAATGCCTACTTACAAATTAGAGAATATCATCATTATTGTGATTCGGAACCCTGAAAAAGCAAGTTAGTAATTGTTGGGCCATTTGCAGAGACTAGTTTCTTCATAATTGCAATTTCTAAACTATATCTACAGTAGATCTAGTTCAACTCTCTAGTGAAGTGGTACAGAGAGAATGGCTAAGGCCCAACCCTGAGCAAGAAATGCGGCAAAAGCTGCACCACCCCAGGAAGCATTATGCCTCAGAAACATCCCCACAAGTCTTCACTCCTCCACCACTCCCCAATGCTTGGAGGCAAGGGTAGTAATTTGCTGCTGGCATATACCAGCAGCAAATTACTAACCTTTATCCACCAGGTCAGTTGTTCTGGCCAGAACACTATGGGGACGTGGCAAAAATTTACCCATTCCTCATCCTCCTTTGCCCAGGAGAGATGAATAGTGGGAGTGCAGTACTCACTCCTGCATATCTGAAACTAAGTTCCAGGCAGGGACATAAATCAGACCTTTACACACACCACTTAAACCACTGTATGGTTATATGGCCTGTAATAGGGACAGCTGCCTCCCCTACACAACCCCGTTTGGCCAGAGGTCACTCTGCAGCAGCCTTCCTCGGTTTACCCATTTCAGGGTTCCTTAAGGAAACTCCACAAGTCCAGAGTCCTTATATCATACCCCTTCTGGGTCCAATTTATTTTTAGAATAAGAAACAAACTCAACCCCTGGGGTTTCTCACCTTCCTCCTGCTTTTGGCAAATGACTCAAGCCCTCCTTAGGTCGAGTCTTTTGGTCCCTAAAGTCTCAGACTCTCTTGTACCTTGCTGTAGCCTGCATGGGGCTTTCTAGCTAACTACCACAGCTTCCTCTAGTTCAGTGGTTCTCAAACTTTTGTACTGGTGACCCCTTTCACATAGCAAGCCTCTGAGTTCAACCCCCCTTATAAATTAAAACCACTTGTTTATATATTTACTCCATTATAAATGCTGAAGGCAAAACAGGGTTTGGGGTGGAGGCTGACAGCTTGTGACCCCCCACGTAATAACCTCATGACCCCGTGAGAGCTCCCAACCCCCAGTTTGAGAACCCTTATGTGTAGGTGCTTCTTCTTCCCCTTTGGCTCTTCATAGAGACCAGCTGCCCACCATCAGGACCCATCAAGGCTCTTAGTGATGTACAGGTGGGCTGGACCAGCTCCCTCTTAATGGGCCCAGTCCACCCCGTGACTTAGCCCACGTCACAATCTGGCCGCAGATTCTAGCTTTTTATTCCATAACATGACTTGTATATTCTCATTTTCCACACTTGCTCATGCAGAAGTAATCCTGAGTGCCCAACACAGACTGAGAACTAGTGAGATAAGGTTAAAGCTGCTCAGCACCTATGCCACTCAGAATATGCATATAATCTTAATTAAAGTAATCCATTGTGCCATTGACATGGATATCTGTTGCTCACTAGTGCTAATGGAAGTTATACACATGACTTGGTGGAACAATAGACTCTAATGAAAGCATGAGTCACAGAGTTCTCGGTATGTTATACCAGAGATTTCAGAATCAAAGCACATAATTGCAAAACTTCCCTCTATAAAAGTCTTTGTAAATACCTTAGAAGCTCCCCAGAATACTGCAGAGGCAGACCACAATGCTTTGGTACAGATGTAATAAGCAATGACTAATAGAGTTGGGGGAAAGCACTGAATAGCTTTATGCATGAGAACAATCTTACAACTGGTATAAAACCTCACTAGAAGTATTAGAATCTCAAGTCCAGGGTAATGAGTTATGTGGAACTTGAACAAGTTAGCACTCTAGATTAATTTTGAATACACTGGCCATACGGCACTGTGAACAAGCAAAATAAATCAAAGAAATCCAGCCAACATTTAATATGAGCAGATTGATGGCTCACGGTCACCTTGAGGAAGTACTGGTCAACCCTTGCTATGTTCTAGAAAAGACAAAATCAGTTTCTCTGACTGACTTAAAAAACAAAACAAAAAAACAAGGATAATATAAAGCAAGTTCAGGACCACAGACAAACTAAAGTTCTGAACCTTAATAAAAGGCTGAACAATACTACCATTAGCAAGAACTGCAGAGGCTAATGTGTCATTCAGAAGGCAGTAGAGGCCAATTAAAACTCAACTCTGTTTCTTCAGAATTTAACTACAGGACATTTTCAAATATCTGAGTCTGAACATCAGGGTAGACACATAACCAACCCAGAAATTGCTTCCCTGGAGTCAGCTAAGATGGAAAAATAAACCTGTATGTCATCACCCCAACTATCTAGTGCAGTTATACCTTTATCTGATGGCAACTAATGAAAACACATAAACAGAACAGCATGGGGCCAAAAATTTTGCCCTGTGGGATTTCTCAGACCATTTTTACTAGGCTAGAAGAAAATCCCACCCACAAAAATCAATTGTGTGTATGCTGCATGAAATAAAGTGAAATCATTTTAAGTTAGTACCAGAATATGCCTTACACATCTCCAAGCATTGAATCAGTTTTGTGAATAACTTTGTTGAATGAAGAAGAAAAGCCAGACAACTCATATATGTGAATCATTAACACCTTGAAAAGGTCAGTTTTGACCCCTGAAAGGGTCTGGATCTGAAATGAAACTTTTCCTTGAAGGTTTTTAGAACTCACTGTACAGCAGCAGTCAAAAAAGCTAACAAAATGCTACAATGCATAATGGATATGATGGAAATAATGTTATGTAAATCAGAGGTAAGTCTTCATCTGGAATATTGTATTTAGTTCTGGTCTCCCAGTTTCAAAGAGGACAGAGGTTCAGAGACAACTGCTGGAAATTGTTTTCCCAGTATCTAATAGTCACATGAAGAGGGATTGGAAAAGAAATGAGATGAACCAAATAAAAAAAGAGGCATTATAAAAAAGTGCAAAGAATGGAAGGTATAGTGAAGGTAGCTTGGGAATTTCTATTTGCCCTTTCTCATAAAGCAAGAACACTGGGACAAATTGAAAGGTGACAAATTAAAAACTGATTGAAAGAACCATTTTTTCACACAATGCACAATTAGCTTGTCAAACTTATTGCTATAAGATATCACTGAGACAAAGAACAGGATTTAAAAAAAAATACAAATTATGTGCTTACAATCATACAGATAACATTTCCATGAGCATAAGTAACAAAGTCTCTACCTTTGCCTGGTCATGGTAAATGTCCATGGTCCTTTTTCCCCCTTATGAGAAGAGGACAGTCTCAAATACCTAGGTCTCAGGTCAGAAGCCCAAGCATGGCCCCACAGTATGCCAACATTTTTATGGCTGACTTAGAACAACACTTCCTTAGCTCTTGTCCCCTAACGCCCCTACTCTACTTGCGCTACATTGATGACATCTTCATCATCTGGACCCATGGAAAAGAAGCCCTTGAGGAAGTCCACCATGATTTCAATAATTTCCATCCCACCATCAACCTCAGCCTAGATCAATCCACACAAGCAGTCCATTTCCTGGACACTACTCTGCTAATAAGCGATGGTCACATAAATACCACCCTATACCGGAAACCAACTGACCGCTACACTTACCTACATGCCTCCAGCTTCCATCCAGGACACACCACACGATCCATTGTCTACAGCCAAGCTCTAAGATATAACCGTATTTGCTCCAATCCCTCAGACAGAGACAAGCACCTACAAGATCTCTATCAAGCATTCTTAAAACTACAATACCCACCTGCTGAAGTGAAAAAACAGATTGACAGAGCCAGACGAGTACCCAGAAATCACCTCCTACAAGACAGGACCAACAAAGAAAATAACAGAACACCACTAGCTGTCACCTTCAGCCCCCAACTAAAACCTCTCCTGCGCATCATCAAAGATCTACAACCTATCCTGAAAGATAATCCCTCACTCTCACAGATCT
This sequence comes from Trachemys scripta elegans, assembly GCF_013100865.1. Classification (NCBI taxonomy): domain Eukaryota; kingdom Metazoa; phylum Chordata; order Testudines; family Emydidae; genus Trachemys; species Trachemys scripta. The sequence continues at coordinate 44,169,196 of NC_048302.1, read as the reverse complement.
TGGGAGACAGACTTGTCCTCGCTTACAGACAACCCCCCAACCTAAAGCAAATACTCACCAGCAACCACACATCACTGAACAAAAACACTGACCCAGGAACCTATTCTTGTAACAAAGCCCGATGCCAACTCTGTCCACATATCTATTCAAGTGACATCATCATAGGACCTAATCACATCAGCCATACCATCAGGGGCTCATTCACCTGCACATCTACCAGTGTGATATATGCCATCATGTGCCAGCAATGTCCCTCTGCCATGTACATTGGCCAAACCGGACAGTCTCTACGCAAAAGAATTAATGGACACAAATCTGACATCAGGAATCATAATACTCAAAAACCAGTGGGAGAACACTTTAACCTGTCTGGTCATTCAATGACAGACCTGCAGGTGGCTATCTTACAACAGAAAAACTTCAAAAACAGACTCCAACGAGCGATATGCAAACTAGATACAATCAATTTAGGATTAAATAAGGACTGGGAATGGCTGAGCCATTACAAACATTGAATCTATCTCCCCTTGTAAGTATTCTCACACTTCTTATCAAACTGTCTGTACTGGGCTAGCTTGATTATCTCTTCAAAAGTTTTTTTTCACTTACTTAATTGGCCTCTCAGAGTTGGTAAGACAACTCCCACCTGTTCATGCTCTCTGTATGTGTGTATATATATCTCCTCAATATATGTTCCATTCTATGCATCCAAAGAAGTGGGCTGTAGCCCATGAAAGCTTATGCTCTAATAAATTTGTTAGTCTCTAAGGTGCCACAAGTACTCCTGTTCTTTTTGCAGTCTTTTTTATTGTCCTCCCACATATTTGCTTTGCTGACATGTTCCACTATTTATATTGGACTTTAAAATTACAGACCTAAGTCCATCATTTGCTGTGCTATTATTCAATTTGAATTTTACAAGTTTTTCTTCCCTTCTGGAGAAAATTTCACTTTTCACTCAGTTAGGTCTTTACAGTGAACACTGAACAGACGAGAAGAAAGAGGCTCCTTCAATTACATACAAAATTTTCTTTACTACAACATATTTTTCCTGAAGAGGAAAATATTTCTCCTCTTTGGGTTTTTTCCCCCCACAGTCATCCTAGTTTCTTTAAGCATCTCGTTCAATAATAGGTCGCTATCAATGCATTTATTTTGTTGTCCTTCCTCAACCCTACAGGTAACTAGAGGCTACCCTTTTGAAGTGGGGAAAGCAGAAAATAGATAGAGCAAAGGAAATAGAATTTTAAAAAACAAGTTTAGTTAGATTTCATTTCAAAGAGCATCTTTAGCTCTATTTACCTGTTTAATCTTGAACCCAGCTTGCTTACTGTCCAGTAAGAAGATTATGTACCACTTTGACATCTCACTACAATATATTATCGAATCATCCTTTATCACTTCAATTGTTCTTCAATGAAAAGTGACTAGCTACATTTCCCTTCATTCTGATTTTCAGTACGCAACTTTTAGTGAATCTTATAGAATAAGGAACACAATCTAGAGAATCTAGAGCATTCGTTTGCTTTTTTTTTTTTTTTTAATTTCTTCCCTTGCTGCTTCATTTATTGTCAAAACCTCTAAAATATAATAGGACAAATATTTTAACAAATAGTGGGTCGATCAAAAAATTTCTACTGAACAATTTTCCATTAAAAATGCTGATTGGCCAGAATAGAAATCTTCTGCAAAAATGTTAATTCCATCAAAACTTTTGACAAAAACCAGCCAGGCACCAGGCTCACTATTGCACCGGGTGCCTGCCTGGTTTTCTGCCAGTCTGGTCATTCAGCCACTCACCAGCCAGCCTATATGACATGTAGGAGGCAGGCTGCCCGGCTTTTCAGCTGCCCAGCTCTTTGGGTTGCTTGCCTGACAGATGGACAGATGGGCTGTCCTGCTCCTTCACTACTTTCCAAGCTGGCCAAACAATGAGGGAGCTCACCGGGCAGCCAAGGTGCTGATTTACCAGCCCAGAAATGTTAAAAAAAAAATTCAGTTCTTCCAAAATAGAATTGTTCTAAAATGTTCATCCCATGTGTGAAACAAGGTGGGTAAGGTAGTATCTTTTATTGGACAATGTAACAGTGCAGGACTCACCCCTGCAGCACCTCCTGCTGGTGTCTTGGGAATAAGCTCATTTCCAGCCTTGGAGCACCCACTGCCGTTAGGCCCCCACGTCCCTCCCTGGACTCCAGTACCCTGTTATCTGGGGTGCTGCCCCCTGGTAATAACCCCTCACTCTGAGGGGTCTCCCCTCTCCAGGGAACCCCCACCTCACCTCAGTCGTAGGCTACTGCCAGTCACCAACTAGCCCCCGCTCCCTGGGGCAGACTGCATTATAAGCCACTCATCACAGGCAAGGTTGGGTTTGGACCTGCTGCCTCAGCCTAGCCTTGGGCTGTCCCCAGCAACCCCAGTACCTGTTTGGCCTTCTACTAGGCTGCAGCCTGGGGGGTTTCCAGGCTGGAGCTCCCCCACTCCCTTGGCCTTCCCCCAGCCCTACTCCACTCCAGGTACCGTCTTTAGCTCCCTGCAGCCGGGCCTATCTCCCTCTATAGCTAGAGGAGACTGTTTGTCTGCCCCTGGCTTTTATAGGCCAGCTGAGTCTGTTTGGGGTGTGGCCACAAGTGAGGCTGCCTCCCAATCAGCCCAGACTAAGGCTCCCAGCCTCAGCCCTCTCCAAGGGCTGGCTTTTAACCCCTTTCAGGCCAGGAACAGGTGACCACCCCACTACAGACCAACTTCTGTTGATGAGAGAGACAAGCCTACAAACTTGCACAGAGCTTTTCTTCAGGTGAAAGCTCGAAACTGAAGACTCTGTCAGTAATTATTTTATGTTTTCTTCTGGATCATTGATAAAAATATTTAAAATAGCATAGGTGGATATTTTAATATATGAAAAATGTTAAAATAGCATAGGGCCAAGAACTGATCCCTGAAGGACCCCACTAGAAACCCACCCAGTTGATGATGATTCCCCACTTAAATTAAATCTGGAGACCAGTCATTTAACCAGTTTTTAATCCATTTAATCTCTATCATATTGATTTTATATTGTTCTAGTTTCTTAATCAAAATGTTCTGAGATACTAAGCCTTGAAAAATCTATTACATCAACATTATTACTTTTATCAATCAAACTTGTAATCTCATAAAAAAGTTATCAAGTTAGTTTGACAGGATCTATTATCTATAAATCCATATTTGATTAGCATTAATTATATTACCCAGCTTTCATTCTTTATTCATTGAGTCCCATATCATTTGTTTCATTATTTTGCCCAGGATCAATATCAGGCTGACAGGCCTATAATTACCCAGGTCATTCCGTTTACCCTTTTTAAATATCAGCACAACATGAGCTTTCTTCCAGTCCTCTGGAACTTCCCCCGTGTTCCACAATTTATTGAAAATCAAGAATCCTATTAATTCCATTCCTGCTGTACACTTCATTATGTGATAATTTTGCATGCTTCAGCTTGTAGGTCATTTTCTTAATATATAGTGTTTTTTTTTTTAATGATTTCTTAATTCTGGTTGTATCTCTTTATGAAAAGTTATTTTCACATTTCTGTCAGAATATTCAAAATAATAACCTATTGGTCTCATCATTTACTATTTGCCAAACATCATGGAACAGAAGACTGTCTTCCTCTTTATCTATTATGGCCCCAATTCGACAACGCACTTGAGCACATGTTCGGTTTTAAGCATATGATTAAGTCCATCCCTGTTCAGCAAAGCATTTAAGCACATACTTACCTGAAAGCACAAATGTTACCCTCTTAACTTCCATGGGACTTAAGCATGTGTTTAAGGTTCAGAACCTTGTTAACTTCTTTGCTGAGCAGGGGTTGACTTACTCACATGCTTGAAGTTAAGCATATGCTTAGATTCTTTGCTTAACTGAGGGATGTTAGCAGTACAGTTTTGAGATACTGATTAGGTAATTTTAATTATGCTTTCCCTGCCAACAGTATGAGTCTTCCACGGAAGAGCACAAAATACCATATGTCTTACATAAAACGTTCCTGTTGCATTTTGTTTTAAATTCCAGTAATGATTTAAAATAAATAGATATTTAAAATAAAGAGGCCTTTTCTCCACCAGATTATGGCTGTATGCAATATTTCAAATTTCAAAAATTTGTTGGAAGATTTTGTTGAGCTGTAAGCAGGGTCTGAATGAATGCTTCCCTGACAGCTTTAGCTGGGAGAGGAGGCATTCATTCAGACCCTGCTTACAGAAATTTTGGTGGAAAAATAGGTGGGGAGTTTAAACTACTTTTTAAAACCATTTTTGACCAAATATAAGTTCAAAATGTTTTGAATGTCAACATTTTTAACAAAACTTCAAATTTTAATTAAGGATAAAAAGGGAGAAAATATTGGGGAAATCTTATGGAGATGGTTCACTCTCCTTTTTAACAATATCTAATTATAACAACTTAAAAGCACGGTCAGTCTAAGGCCTGTTCCTACCTTACGCTTCTCTAACCTATTAATGTAGGTATTTACATAGGCACTCATTTGGTTCATATCTGAGCACCTCACAACGAAGTTGTACATTACATAAAAAGAGTTCTTTTAATAATGCTTGGGGGTTTCTCTCATTTAAAATCATAGTTACTTTTTGCTATCTGATATGTCTGTTTCATAAATTTGAGTCCCGTAGTGAATAGACATTTGCATACATACATTTGCCTGCCTAGTTTGAACGGACAATTGTATGCAGATATTGAGGCTCAACCTTATGAAAACTAGGCTCATAAGATTTTGTCTTACCAATTTTACTCTTTTCTACTTAATAATGATTAACTTTATTATTTGGGGTCATTTCACCTATCCTTATTTGCTTCAACCCCTTTACAGTAATTGGCTTGAATATTTTCTAAAACTTATTTTGCTCGATCTCCTAGGAGTTCATGCTTTCTGCCCCAAAGTATTGCTCACAAAATATTGTTGGCAAATTTTATTGTTGAAAGAATTTTAAGTTATAATTTATTTTCCAAAACAGAAGCCACAAGCAGCAATAGAAGTTTTTGTTTGGGGAGGAACTTCCGAATGCCATCATAAATTTCAGTCTCAGGCTGCTGGAACATCTATTTTGGTAAATGTGACTGTCTTCTGGCAAACAGAGAACATCTTTTGGGTAAATCACATGTTCCCGTTTTCATGTCTGGCACTTCCAATAGGAAGCCACACTTTATTTTCTCTTACTTTCTTGATCCCTTTCAGTTAAATCTGCCACATGTTCTGATGCAGCCTCTCACTGGGATTCAGTTCACTCTACTCAATCCTCTCACCCCCACCCCACCCTAAGGGGCATAGAGGGGAACAAAGGATGGACAGAATTCTGTGAAGACTTTAGGTCACCCCTTTTCTCATAGGCCCAAGGTTCACCAGTGAAATCCCAGGTTTCTTACTTATTGGCCTGGGTCCTTTTGGCCTTTTATCTGCATTGGATACCAGCTGCAAGTTGCACTGAATTAAACATTTATATAAATAAATAGTATTAATTTGTAAGTCTTACTCCTATTTAATCTAGATGTGCCTTCATAATGTTGAGAGGAAGGTGAAAACATTCACCAGGACACTGCCAATTTGGCCCCCAATAGGAAAATATTCTTTCCCTACCCCAAAACAGGCAATTGTCCAGACGCACAGCATCTTAAAATCACTGCTTCTAACCTATAGTTACAGGAAGGCAGGGTGGGGCAGCTAAACTGGAGAAAGAGGATCCAAAAAACAATTATTTTGTGGGTAGGAGGAACATGGAGTCAGTCAACTCCCCTCTCCCTCTAGCTGACTAATTGAAGGCAGATAGTCCATAGAGGAGAGACCATCCCTGCATTCCTCCAGTGTGCACACCCTCCACCTTTTTTCTCCAAGTCTGTCCTCCTCCTTCCTGGTCCTATCAAATTTCCCACGCATTGATTTGGGTGAAGAGGAAAAGCCAGTCAATGTGTCATGGTGGGCCAGCTAGTGGATGTCTCCAAATTTCAAACCACTAGTACACATACAGTAATGGGAAGTATTAGCTGAGGATACATATTGCTCCTATAGACCTCAATTCAGTAAAGCACTTAAGCATGTGCTTAAGTTCATCCATATTCAGGAAAGCACTTAAGCAGGTATTTAGCTATAAGCATGGGCCTAAGTCTCATTGACTTCAAAGAGCGTTAGGCTTAGTTGACACTTAAAACTTAGGTTGACCTAGCAATGTCACTGAGCGATATGAAAAATCCATACCCGTGTGCCATAGTTATGCTGACCTAACCCTGGGGTAGATGCAGCTAGTTTGATGAAAGAATGCTTCTGTCAGGAAGCATTTTTAGTGTGGGAGTGTTCCTGAAAGAGTTTGATAGATGGGTGTGGTTGTTGAAGTTGTGAGGGAAACCTATGAAGGAGTTCAGGTCATCTGTCCAGAGAATGAAAATATCATCGATGTATCTCAGATATATCATTGGTCTTGTGGTATATTTGGTGTTTTCTTAAAGACTCGTCTCCCACAATCATGTGATTATGTGAGACACTCAGCTTTCATTTTTAAAGTTTCTCACTCTCATGGTTTCAGAGAAAAGCTTTAAAACCTGAGCCAACTGCACCTAAAGGCTCAAATATCAGAAGGGGGGGGAAATAAACAATCAAATTATGTTATGTAAGCCAATCTCATGATTTGGCTTGATTCCTGATTTGTGAGTGCTCCAGTTGGCCAGGGTAAGTGTTGGAGAACAACAAGCTGAATAGCAGGTTCTTCCCCTCTCATGTGGACAAAAGCGCAGTAGATATGCTCATTACATTATGATTGGAGAGGGGCTAAAACTTAACTCTCTTATACAACTCCACCCCTTCCACTCCAAACTTTGTGTGGCAACAATAGAACTCTAATCCATAATACCCCCACTTTTAGATTTGGTTTTACAGAACTGAAACAGAATCTCCTTAGCTCATCTCTGCTGTAGACTGGGAACCATTATGCATCCCTTTATGAGCACTGCAACGTGAAATAAAATGAATTCCTTTTTTGCATTATTTTCCCCTTGTTAACATCTCTGAACAAACAGAAAGGGAGAAGGTTTTCTTCTCCCTTCAGGAATAATAATACATTAAAACTGAATAAGCAATTGTAGAAAAAACTTCCTCAAACAATAACATACACTCTAATTCTGTAAGCCTTAATTTAGATTGATATATATTGTGGCTATTCCCCTCTTATAATAATACATATATTACACTGAGCCACTGCAGACCTCTTTCTCTGCATAAATTGCCTTTTTCTTGTGGTTGAACTGAGATCCACTGCAGTTAATTTTGTTACATATTCCAATGATTAAAGCTGGAGTCACTGTGGTACTTCTTCAGTTTAGTTAATGCTCAAGTGCCGCAGGCTCCTATTCAGCACCAGTAATATTAGAGTTGCCAGGAGCTTAATAGTCAAAAACATTTTCCAGAGGAGTTCAGGGACCTAATACTAAGAACAGTTTGAGAGGAGAAACTTCCTCGGTCCTCATTTCTATTCAGTAGTAATTATAAAACCATAAAGATAAAATAACCTTTTTAGATCTGTCTTCATCATAAAAGAAAAACAAAATCAATGTTTGTTTTTTTATTTATCCGCTTAGCTATGGAGCTGATTCCCTCAGCATATGTCTCCAAGAGACTTTTCCTTCAGCCTCAAAATATAAAACTCTGTTAAACAGTTTATTTTTTTGTTAATTCTTGTGTTTATTCTTCTTCAGTATATATAGTCAGCACAGCAAGCATTCCACCTTTTAAAAAAAAAAAAACACACTCTATAACTTAATGTGCTGATTCTGGTTGCCTGAGTAATGGTGAGGAACCTCATTATTAAAAACAGAAAGCAAGATGCATAATTCAGAAACAATACACAAAAATTAATTCTGAGTTAAGTGGAATTGCAAATATATGTGATCAAAACAAATTTCAAAGCTTTTATCAGGGTGAACGGTAGCTCTTCTATCTTCACTAAAATGTGGACTTGCAAAATTATGAGGAAATTATTCAAGTGCCGGGTCAAATCTATTTGAAACAAACTTATGTAGAATCGCAAAGCTGCATGCTAAAACAACATTTTAAAATTTCAAATGTTAATTTTGTATTCTATGCAACATGGCACACATTAAGGGAATTAAAGCATGGTTAGCTCATGTGTCTCAGAATGACAAGGTGGGTGAGGTAATAATTTTTATTGGACAAACAGCTGTTGGTGAGAGAGAAACTTTTGAGTTTACAGAGCTTTTTTTCCAGGTCTGAGAAATGAATCATAAGTAATTAAAACATATTTCAGGGGACAATTTTAGGTGAAGTGATTTATTAACACATCTCCAGTCATGGGCGGGGTTGGGGGAGAGCAGGGCCAGCTCTAGGCACCAGCAAAACAAGCTGGTGCTTGGGGCGGCACATTGTTAGGGGCGGCATGGCCGGCGCCAGAATGCCGCCCCTAAAAATGTGCCCCGGCCACCTAGCTCTCAAACCTGGGAGGGAGGGGAAGACTCCGAGTGGCCGCGGCGCGGGTGCTGCTTCTCCCCCTCCCTCCCTCTCTCCCTCCTAAGCTTGAGAGCCTGGGGGGAGGAGGCAGGGCTGGGGATTTGGGGAAGGGGCGGAGTTGAGGCGGGGCCGGGGTGGGGGAAATTAAAAAAGGGGGGGGGGGACGGCGGCCAAAATTGTTTTTGCTTTGGGCGGCAAAAATCCTAGAGCCGGCCCAGGGGGAGAGAAAACAAAGCTGGACAGAGGGGAGGTTAGTGGGTTATAGATTGCTACAATAAGCCATAAATTTGGTATCGCTATTCAGACCATGATTTTAAGTGTTTAGCAAAGTTATGAATTTTTGAAAGTGTTGTGCAGATTTCCTTTAAGATTGAGAACCAAAAGGTCAGATAGAGAGTGATCACTTTGTGAAAAATGTTCATGTAGAGGTGTTTTTGTCATTTATCATTTTTCTGTGTGAGTTCATTCAAGAGCCTACTGATTGTCTGATTTCAACTACATAGTTGTTACTGGGGCATTCAGTGCACTGGATGAGTTACATCACATGCTGTGATAAGCATGTTTAGGAACCATGGATCGTGAAAGGTGTGTTGAGGGGAGATATTGAACATTGTAGCAGTGGAGATATGTCTACAGATGTTGCATATGTTGTTCTGGAAGGGTCTGGTGCCACCTTGAGCTGGTGTGTCCTGGTCTGTAGGGAGCTTTGTTTTGAAGATGAAGAACTTAGAAAGGCTGGGGGCGGGGAGGTTGTATGGAAGCCAGATGAAAGGTTTCAGGGAAGATTTCTTTCAGGATGTGGTCCCCATTGAGTATGAGTTGTATTTATTTGATGATATCCTATATGGATTCCAGTGTGGGGTGGTAGGTGACAACTAGGGATGTGAGGTCAGAAGGGGTTTTATGTCTGTATTGAACTAGGTTTTTTTGGGGCATGTGGATGACACATTCCATGATGTGATCTACTCTGCTGGAGCATCTTCATTTGGTGAAGGTGATTTGAAGTGTTCACACTTCACCAAACAAGGACTTGCTTCAGCAAAGCAATTATGCATGTGGTTAACTTTAAGCTGTTAAATTGAAGTCAATGTGTCTTTCATAAAGTTAAGCACTTGGTTAAGTTATTTGTGGAATCAGGGCCACCTGCATATAAGGGGCACAATTCGGTGCAATGCAATATAGTCCCCATATCCTGATTCTCAGCTGGTGTAACACTGATTTACACTAGCTGAGAACTGGGTCACAAATCTGCATAATCTGCCACAGGCCAGATCATGGCAAACTGCAGCCTTTATTTCTGTAGGCAATAATGACAACTGATAACATTAAATCCCAGTTTCACTGAGATTATCCAGGTCTGCTACCCCGCTGAATTTGTCAAACAGAAACTGAAATGGGTTAAAAAAAAATCTGACTAGTTAGGAACTAAACACAGTTTTGAACAACACCATAAAGGAATTATGGGAAGGGAAAATGATTAACACCAGTTAAACTTTGTGGCACAAATGCTCCTTGTGGGAGTCTCAAGGGGAAAAAAATTACAAAAATGGATAGGACACAATGGTGTAGTTCATCAAATTGAACAGAAGAGCAAAAAAAAAAAAAGACTTTCAGAAATATATGTAAATCCAATCCAAGCAGTCTGTAGCACACACTATGAATACAAGATTAATTTGCAATTTTTTCTTGAGCAAAATGAGTAAATGTGGACAATATTCTAAGTATAAAACTACAGCTATCACCAACTTTGCATATTAGCTTGATGACATTTCAGTAATACTGGATATTTCTGGTGCTCAAAAAATTTGGTTAATATAGCCTAGATGTATGCAAAAGAGAAAAGTGACAGACAGCCTTCAGCATCATTATGGGTACAATTTCTGTCAAATTCAGCTGCATACGAAAAGGTAATGTAGAGACATCTGAGTCTTTTCATAACATCTGGTTACTTTTTACAGACTATTTTCTTGGTTCTTCTGCAACTAATTTGATGCAGAGAGATGGATGCACAAACGTCTAAGCACATGAAGGAAATTGTATCTTTTCTGTCTTCCCTCTTTTCTGTTCTTTTCTCTTTTTCTTGAGGCAGAGAAAGAAAGACTTCTTCATGTTAGGTTAGACGGTTGTGCTGTAAGTCTTATTAAAATAAGCAACTTCACATATGTTTGATGCTGGTCCAGCCAATCCTTGCTCACGTTAAAATCAGTGAGTCTACTCATGTAAGTAAAGACTACAGCTAGACAAACTATTCAGAGTGAACAATTAATTGATCAGATTTAGCCCTTTTATTGACAAGAACTATCTGAATATACATCATTTTCAAACAGTTCTTTATTCAAAATTATTCAAGGAATGGCTTAAGTGAACATAGTTTAGTTCAGGGGTTCTCAGAAAAAAGATTGTGGTGGCCTCAGAGTGCTTTAGGAAAAACAAATAAATAAGCAAATATACATGTCCAAATCATTGTACTTTATTTATTGCTAACTAGTAAGTCTGTTGTGAAATGTGATATTAACAAACATACACATATCACTTTTCACAGCAGACTTATTCAGCCCTGCCAAGCCTGGGAACAAATTAAGCCCTGGATGGGGGGGTTGTGGGAGACAAAAGGGGGCTTGAGCCCAAAGCTGGAGCCTGGGCCCTGCTGCTGAGCAGCTACAGCCCTGGGCTGGAGCCCGAAGCCCCCAGCCAGAGCCTGTCGCCCCATCACCCCAGGGTTGAAGCCCAAAGCCTGAGCCCCACTGTCCCTGGAAAGGTGGGGAATTCACTGGCTGCCTTCTCCTTCAGCATTATGCCAAAGGGGGCAGAGCCCAACCGCTGCTGGCAGCCCCAGCAATCAACACCAAGACAGTGAATCAGGGAGCAACAGGGAGTCAGAGGGGCTGCTATATTGCCCCCTTCTTCCCTCCCCCCCCAAGAAAAGCCCTTGGTGGCCGCATTTGAGAAACACTGGTTTAGTTTACGGATTGTTCCCAAACTATTTTCCACAATGATTGCTTTGAGAATTCAGGCTTTGTGCTACGTGATTGGTCACCTGTTGCACATGGTAGATGACTTATAAACCTCCCAAACAGCTTTCAATATGCATGTGTTAACACTTCTGGAGTGAATGTTCACTGAGATGATTATTTACTTGACTATTTCTGAGACACTTTGTGTGAATATTTTTGTAAACAAAAATGAACTCTGATGAAAAATTAATGGAAAGTGAATAAGAAGGGAACACAAAAAACACTGAAGTGACTTGTTTATTCTGAAGTGTTCACAAATGCTTTTTTAAATATTTGGCTTTCCTTAGTGAGGACTATTCAGTTGAGTCACTGGATTCATACCTGTATTATGCCACATTTCTAACTATCTCTGTACTTATCTGCCCTCATCACTATAGTGTTTGAGCACCTTGTAATCATTCCGTTTTCTCCTCACAACATCCCCGCAATGGAGAGAAGTATTTTACGTGAGGGGAACTGAAGCACAGAGTAGATTAAGTGATTTAAAGGTCACACAGGAGGAAATCTGTGGCTGAGCCAGATACTGAACCCAGGTTTTCCATGTCCCAGTCCAATGTCCTATCCATTAGACAATTCTGCCTACCTCACTAGTAAAACTCAGGTCACACAACCACTGGAGGCAGAATATACATTAGAGGGGATGGGGCATGGGGAGTTTGTGGCTAACGGGACATGCAATCCTCATTTTGTTAGGTCAACCAGCACAGCCTCAAATGTGGTTAGCACTGTCCAGGGAAGGAAATTTGCTGGAACAGCTTGAGGATCAAGCACCTTCCTGTTAGGATCCCACCTGATGGGCTTTTATAATCCCTTAGTCAACAGTAAAGCTGCCAACCCCTGACTGAACTTCCCAAGAACACAGTAATAGAAACCTACCCTCCTTTATGCTTTAATACCTTATCTGTTGCCCCTAGTGAATTCAGTGAAGCACCTACTGAGTTTCCTCAAAGTCAGATCTCTCCAAGATGGTTTATTTGAATTTGCTCCATCACACTGACCCTGTTTTGTGCCACTGGAGAGTTAACCACTTCTGAAATTGCCTTTTTTCAGGTGATTTAGAAGCAAAGTAAACAAGAAGAGGGCATAATATTGATCCTTATGGCTCAACACTTGTCACTTATCCCCATCATGAATCAATATCTTTTATCCCTTTGCCTTCCATCCTTAAACTAGTTAATCCATTACAGCAGTTTTCTGCTAGACTAGAATGGGTAAATCTGAAAGATGCCGAGATTCAGTTCAAGTGCTTTCTCCAAACTTTTTAAGATGCCACTTCTCCTTCCTTGTGACTCTTCAATTCTCTTTCCTTCTCAACATATGCTGTAAAGTATCAAAAAACCTCCACAATACAGATAAATTAGATCCAGTGTTTCCCTTGTAGCATGCCAAATCCTCTCTCTCTCTCTCTCTCTCTCTCTCTCTCTCTATATATATATATATATATATATATATATATTTATATATATATAGTTTTTCCAGCACTCACTCAAAGTGCTATCTCTGAATCTAGAGCCTGCTTTCCATTTCCTACATATATTATAACTACATTTTCTAAGTTCAGGTGCTCTGGAATTTCCCCCATCTTTTAAATGAACCATTTACATTTCCATCATTGGGTTAGAGTTTCCTCAAGTCTCTCACTTCATGTGTGGGTGTATATTAGAATCTGGCACTAGGTGAGGTCTCCATTTGTAAATTATTTCTTAGCAATGGAATAACACATAATGGTAAGGTATGAGTGATTTTCATTCTTCTTCCTTCCCCCCTCCCCAGAAAATGTATCTCAGAATCCCACAAAACTACAGTCTTTGCCTTCAATGCTCAATCAGCAAACGTATTAACAATCTGCAGCAGTATTTGCCTTATCTGTCCTTTTACCTTCCCACTCTTCTTTAATAACTCCACTATTGTGGTTGTTTAGTTCATTTATACATTTCTGTTAAAACTATAAAACATTTCTGTTAAAACTATAGAATGATTGGTAGATTAACTATTTCAGTTAAATACCACATGAATAATCCTCATGTGGAACGAGGGTGTTGTTCATGAGGACATCATATTGTTTTGCTGGAGGATGGGTGGCTCCCATCAAGCCTGTCTTTCATTAATGGGCAGACCCAGACTTCCTTGAAGCCCATGTGTGATATAGCCACCCTTCATTCAGGCTAAATGAGGGAACAGTTAAATGTCCCTTTGTTTAGTGATAGCCAAAACAAAAGGAAAACATTGTAGGATTTGATAATAAATGCCACCACCCAACGGCTTGACTGAGGGTATGTCTTCACTAGAAACACTACAGCAGCAAGCTACAGGGACAGGCACCTCTCTGAGAGGCAATAGCTAGGACACCTAGCAGTGTCAATTCTGGGGTTTAGGTTGGCTTAACCATGTTTCTCAGGGGAGTGAATTTCACACACTTCTGAATGACATAGCTAGGTTGTCCTGACTTTGTAGTGTAGGCCTGTGGTTCTCATCCTGTGTCTAATGGGTGTGCCTATATCTAAAGGGTCTGCAAAAGACAGACTGAAAACTGATTGAACAGAATTCAATTATATAGAGAGAGAATAGATTTCCAAAGGGGTCCACACCTCCATTCAAATTTTCAAAAGGGGTCCGCAAATGAAAAAAGCTTGAGAATGGCTGGTGTAGACTAGCCCAGAATGCGAACATGGGCTGGAGATAATTGGGTGGAGCTGTGTGTGTTCACTTGCAAGTAGGAATCAGAAGCAGTGAGAAAGCAAACAGAGAGGACATGAAAAAATAAGGAGACAGCAGGAGAAGCATTAGTGCTGTGGCTCTGAGAGAAAGCCAAGAGAAAGTGAACTATTTGGAACACTGCTGACAGCTTGTGGACAATGAAACTGACTCATGTCTGTTCCCACTGCGTTCAGAGAAGCAAGATTGTTTACATTCTCTGTAAATCAACAGAATTATATGAAAAATACATGACTGTCATAAATTTCCTCTAGCAGAAACAACCTACAAGGCCCTGACTATTGGCTATCCACTCAGGCCAATATTGTTCCCTAGAAATTGCATTCTAATTAAGTTTCATGTTGTAATATAATAAAATTATCTAAAGTCACATTATTTCTTTTTCCCTTTTATAGCTATTCTTATTTCATTTGCAACTTTAGTTTCCCTAAATACTATATATATTCCTTTATTCAGTGTATGGCAATTTCTATTCTTATTTTTCCATAATATTGCATATAATATTTCTACTGTGTTGGCTTATTTTCCCTTTAACACACCACCAATCATTGCTTGCCTTTTATTTCATTTATTACTAAATAGGCAAGAACCATCATACACATAATATTCATCTGTTGGCCTCATCTTCATGAAGCTTTTTTGCCCCAAGTTTCCTAATTTACTTTCTCTCAGTTCATCTTAACTGTTAGTACTAATAATCTGAAGTGAATCAGCAACTACTAGCAATTTAAGCAACTTTTCTATGCAGGATTAGACAGTATGATGGTTAAAAACACCAGAGGTTGCCAAGAACCTGCATGCATTGATGCTCCCACTTTTATATCAGTGGAGATGAATCAATGGTAGCTTCGATGGGAAATGCAGGGCTAAAAAGCCTAGAGTGCAACCCATTTTGATAATCCTCTGTTTTCTTCTTCTAATGCCTCCTGTGAGACCATCTGATGTTACTCACTACAATCCTCAACCCATCAAAGCCGCAGAATACAAAGTCCCATTGTGGCATCATCCCATGCCAAATAGGACTGCATGAAGAATGTTACAGACTATGCCTAGCCCAAGGCCTTTTAACACTTAATCTGTTTCCACCCATCCACTGGCACCAGAGTAGAGTTAAAGGGTACATGGTTGAGTAGTGCAGCTGACTGCCTAGATGTGGGGTTAGGATAGATGATGATGGGTGACCAGCCTTCACCCATTAACATGTAATGGGTTAGGGAAGGAATCAATCTACTGCAACACTAGAGTTCCATGTACTGCTGCTGTGTGATTCTAACTAAGAGCCACCAGAATAGGGCCTTCATACTCTCTCCCTGATCCTGATCAGGGGTTCTCTAACACCAGGTCCCCTCTAACCACTGCCAAGAAAACCTGAGAGCAACTTTCAGGTATCAGACACCTGATATCCTTGGTCTCAAGATAAACAAAGTCCTGAAAGAAAAAAGAAGGAATAGATTTTGGAGTCTGAGTGGAGAAAAGAAAAAAGGAATAGATTTTGGTGGGGAAGAAGAAAGAAGAGACACGACAACCTGGGGATTTGTTGCAGTCTCTGGTAAACCAGGCAGGCAATTTATCAATCAAATCTGTTTATTTTGCATCTGATTTGTTGGAAAGAATTCAGACTGATTAAACCACCTAGTGAAATTCACTGATGTTATGTCCTATAGGGGATTGTAATAACCCCCTTTAATTTTTAAATCCATTCTTCTTGTTTTCACATGTATGTAATGAAGCCAAATTAATGCAGCTAATATGAGTTTCATGGAAACTCTGCATTACAACAGACTTTAGACACTAAACCTGAACAATTAACCATTGCAATCATACTAAGAACTGATTGCAGGTGGAAGAACAAATCAACACAAACTAAATTCATGCCATTCACTTGTATTTGTATGAATGCAATACACACACTTGCACATGTGCAATGAAATGTTTGTGTGTATGTTTTATATTGAAATGAAAAGCTAATTTAAATGAGATGGGCTCAAGATTTTGTATATACAAAAGGAATTAAATACAAATGGAAAAGCTAATGTAAGAAAACTATGTTATTTGCTGCTTTTTAGAGTAAAGATTGATGTTACAAAGACTTATATTTTGCAAGGTCTGGTGACTAATTGAAAATAAATCCTAGCCACCTTAGCAAACATGCACAGTAGGAGAGAACAGAACCTTCCCACTCTTTTTTCCTCCTTAAAGATAAGAGGGGTGGGGAGGAAGAACCTTGGAGTTGTCTTTAAGCCTTTGAGGTTCTCACATGCTGAAGCAACTATCTGTGAGAAAGAGATTTATTACATTGGGAAGGAAGGAGACATTATTTTAATGGCATTTTTGTAGGAATAACATTATAATATAAAACAGTTACTGAAAAATAAAATACAGATTTGGGGCCAGATCTTTGGCCCAGGTTAAATCTCCTTTGCTACACCTAAAGCCAAACTAATGGGGCAGCTGGGGATTCCCAAATAGGGAAATCCCCAGCTGGAATAAAGGTGACATAGCCAGCTCAGTGCCACCTGATCTCCCACCTGTCAACTTAGGGGCCTTCAGGAGTAGGTTGGGTACATAGCCTGGACCAAGAGAGGATTGGCAAGAGAGTGATGGAGAACCCTGGCTGGTGGAACAATCTCTGTGATTGCTCTAATTTGCACTGGAGGCTGATTCAGCCTCCTGCCATCATCCCTATGCCTGTCTCAGGCACAGCTGAGAATCAAAACCAAAGTAGAAGAATTGGTTATTAATGCAATATATACATTTCAAGCCAATATAGTGCACAGAGAAGTCACAAGTTTTATGTGCTCAAGTTTTAAATGAAAGTTAAATTATGAAATAAATTCTGTTGAAAAATTAGTGCAAATTCAAAATAGAAAACAGAATATATTAGAAATATTTAACTGTAAGAAGAGAGAGCTTCCAGGATTATTTATTATGGCCTTTGAATAAAAATTTGGAAGGTTATGCTTTTAACTAAGGAATAGATACAACCTGAAAAAAGGATATTATTGGATAACATAAAAATGAATTTACGACAAAAAGGTTCTTGAAATTATACCAGCATTTTTAGTAAACACAGCTGCAATTTGCAGACTAAAGTTAACAAACACCTTTATCTTAAATCAAAATGTTAATATAAAAATTTTATCAAACCATATTTATATTTAAGATATTGCAAGCAAGCGGGGGAATCAGTGAACTCACACATTCCTCAGTCAAAGAGAGGCTGAATTATAGTTTGCAGGGAAATACCTGTAATTTTGATGAAAAACAAGTCAACCAACAAATTTTCTCAAAAATGTTCTCATTGTGTGTGTTTGTTTCATTAACCTCCAGATACCATTTAAAGAAAGAGAAAATAAGATGCCTGTGTATTTGTCAGCAGGTGGCCAGATTCTCCATTGCCCTTTGTGCAATCCTTTGTACTACTCAATGCTACTAAATCTGAATGGTACCAGTTTACAGCCACTTTATACTCCGTTTGTAATGGTATAAGTGACTACCCATGGTGCAGGGCAACTGAGCCCCAAGTCTCCAGTTACTCCCTACTGGAATTCCAGAATTCAGATTTGTTTAAGTGTTACACCATGGAATGTGGTGCTCCTAAGATATGTGGACAAAATGTATTGATAATGAATACAGAAGTACTGAGTACAGAACATTCCCATGAAATACACTGAGCTAGTAAGCCTAGCATAGTAGTAACTAATAGAAATAAGTTATTTTGAAAGTTTCTCTTGTTGTCTAATAGTTAAGGTAGCCGTTAAGGTCCAAGAATTCACATCAACCAGTATCACCAACATGAAGAATTGACTTTGAGCAATGAAGTGAACTTAATTAATACCATGCTGGATTAGTTCTTATTAGTGGTTATTACTTATTCATTTTTCTGGGTAATTAACACTCTCGGTCATAAGTTAAGTCAGAAAAATCTAGTGGGTATTTTCGTAAACTATCCATAAAGGTACTTTTTGAATTGAACCAGTGAAACATGACACCTAGTTTTCTCTCCATGGTCTAAAGTGAGAGATTACAGGTAAAAAAGGGAAGGAATAAAATTAAGCATGTACTATAAAACAGGCAAAAACCATTATGTAAATATTCTAAATTTATGAGGAGAAAAAAGGTTTTGTTCTATGCCTGAAAATCCCATTGGCACCACATAGTTTTGCACAAACATCAAGGAAAGAATATGGAGCAGTTATAACCATCTCAGTATGACAATAACTACAGTTCTATAGTCCCAGAAAAAAAATAGGATAGACTTTAAGGCTGAGCTTTTCAAAGAAATTCCATTAAAATCAGGCATTCAAACCCTTTAGGCAGCTTTAAAAAGTGCAGCCTAAAATCCTTTTCATCTTAATCTTCCTTTAAAATATCAGCCAGAGTTAAAAATACAAGGTTACCTTTTCTATGGAATAATGCCTCCAGCTGATATTCAAAGTGGTACTTAATGTGTAAAGTTATCATTTGAAGATATGGGATGAAATCCTGGCTCCATTGAAGTAGATGGCAAAACTTGCTTCGTGTTTCACTCATGGTCCATATTTTCAGACACTATATATAGTAAAATTGCAAGTAACAAGGAAATCACACTACACTAAAATCTAGTCTCTATATCTGTATTAAAAAAGCCCAAAAACTAGAACTGTGTGGATATTTTTTATGCATACCAATGAGCAAGGTCCTGAAAGGAATTAAAGTGTTTCATTTTGGCAGTGGTTGGTTAGTGATGGGGATGCTGGTCTTTATCGCACATTTTCTTTTTGTTTTACTAAAACTGTAGCTGATTCCATTTTCATGAAATAGTGGGAAGTCATCTGCTGGAGGAAAAAAGCATCAAAGCACCATTATATTTCCTCACTCATTCCCAAAAGAGATTTTTATTCTGTGTTTTTCTTCTCTGTTTATACATATTTAATATTAGGTTAAAAACAGCTATTTTGGGAGCAAGTTGGATGAACTGATTAATAACAGATCATTGCTATAATATCAGTATTTAATGTAACAATTTCTGTTGTGCCAACTCTGCTGTATTTTCCTATGATGTATATATCCTGTTTCAAACAGCGCTACATAAATGTGCATTAGGGAACTTTTAGTGCATGCCACCATGGTCTGCACAGGTACAACTTGCTGGTACAGACTAAAATTTACAACCCCCTCTTGAGGTCTACTCTAAAGCATCATGTAGACAAGCCCTTATATTGACAGAAAATGCTTCCTCTCAGATTTTGCATCTGGTTGTTAATTTTTTAACCTAATTCTGCAAACACTTATTCACATGTTTAAGGTAAGCATGTGCATAAATATTCGCAGGATTCAGGCCTTAAATTACATACATATCAATTTACCCTCTGTCAAAAAATTGGGACATGTTAAATCTGAAGAAAATGCTTATTATTACTACAAGTTGGGCTGATATCATCATCTATTAAGCTTGCCCAAAACTTCCTGTTATAAGACCCTCTTTTCTGTTGCTTATAACTTTATCAAATTTTAACCATTTGGACTGAAAATTTTCATAATGGTTATCTTCCTCAGGCTATTGTTTTTGGGTGTTTTTGTTTTGTTTCATTTCATTTTTGAAAATGTCAGTCAAATGGTTCAGCCATTTCTGAGAAAGTAACTAGGAAAAAGTAAATTGTTTTGTCCACGTTAAAAGAACTCTGGTGACCTTTTCTTTTAAAAACTTTAGCACCCCTATCCTTTGGAGCAGGGACTTGAAATCTGGTAGCAGATGGCCTTTGTGTCATGAATGTGCCTTTTACCATCCCCATGAAAGTCTGCCCAAATTTGACCAAGTTATAAGCTTTTAAAAAATTACATTTGTACATGCTCAGTAGAGACTACTTAATTTTTAAGCCACTAAATTCCCTGGCGATTCTGTCAGCATTGTGCATACTCCAGCCCAGGGCTGAGCAGGATACTGCAGACCAGGCTAGATGTGGATCCAGGCACCAGAACTAAGAACAGGGAGACCGTCTCTTCTGTACTCTCAGTGACCCCCTGCTGGGCTCAGGCAGCAATAAAAAGGAAGATGCCTGTTTCGAATGCAGGGGGGACAAGACATCTGTGGGGATGCTGTGGAATGTGGTGGGAGTAGATAGGACAAGGAGCCTGGGTGTGAGGAGACTGGGAAGGGAGAGGGGACAACTGGAAGTGGGAGTTAGGATGTGGGGGGGAGACTGGGACTGAGAACCAGGAGGCAACATGGGGAGGGTAGACAGATCTGCCTGTGAGGCAGGTGCTTGGGGAGCACACAGACTGGTTGATCAAAGAATGGGGAAACACGCTGGGGAGAGGAGACAATGACACTGCATAAGGAGGTCAGGGAGGGAAATTATAACTGGGAGCCAGTGGGGAAGGAACAGAGACTGGAGGCCAAGGATGCAGACAGATCAGCAGAGAAGCTGTAAGGGGGAACTGTGACTGGCTGAATAAGGAGATTGGGGATGGGAGTGGGGATGGGGGAGACTGGGTGTGATGGGGCACTCACCTTTCATCAGTGCCTCCTGTCGGCTAGGTGTGGTGCTGCAATCTTTCTCGATTCTGGTGCCCCCTGTAGATTGTTACCCTCAGCATGTGGGTCTTCAGTGGCTCAGCCCTCCGGCCAACTCACACAGTCTAAAATGGACAAACTCCTGAGGGCTAGAGTTCTCAGCTCCCAGGTTTAGCTAATGCAGCCCATCGAGCTCTCTTCAGCCAGAGCAGAGCATGCTACTTTGCCCCTCTGGCCCTAGCTAGGGACTGACCTGCTCAGGCCCTGCAGCTCCTTTTATCTGAGCTTGCTGGGCTCTGGTTAGCTCAGTGGTTCTCAACGTTTTGTACTGGTGACCCCTTTCACACAGCAAGCCTCTGAGTGCGACCCTCCCCTCCCCATTATAAATTAAAAACCACTTGTTTATATATTTAACACCATTATAAATACTGGAGGCAAAGCAGGGTTTGGAGTGGAGGCTGACACCTCATGAACCCCCCATGTAATAACCTTGTGACCCCCTGAGGGGTCCCGACCCCCAGTTTGAGAACCCCTGGGTTAGCTGCTTCCCTGCAGCCTTTCTAGGCAGGCCTGGAGGATCCACCTTCACTGATCCTTTCCTGGGGCAGGGTGTGGTAGGACCATGAGGCCTCCAGCAGGAGGACTCAAGGGGCCAGGTACGCTCCTTCACAGTGGGATAGGAAGTTTGGAAGGGGAAATTAGGATTTGCTGGGCTATGAAACTGGTACTGGGATCAGAAGCCCTGGGAGTGGAGACTGGGACTGTCTAGATAAGGAGAATGTGAATGGAATGATGAGCCAGAGGAGGGGGAGAGAGAAGAAAGTAGTAGGTTGGAGGAGATGTGGCAGAAGGGGCTAAGCTTGGGGGAAAACAGGCAGAAGAGTCTGTTCCCACTAAAGCCCACTCCCCTCTAGAGCCTGAAATGGAACCCAGAATTCTTGAGTTTCACCATTCCACTGCTGTGAGCAGATATATTTGTAACCCCATGGCAAAGTGCCCTTACCCCTTCTGTAGTTGTAGGATTACAATCTACTATTGCTATCTGTTGCACCATTAGCTCAAGTGACAAAGGTCTGTGTGGTGGATATAAAGATTCCAATCCATCTGATGGCCCATGTGAGTGTCAATATGATGTCACATGATGGAATTATTCATTTCAGTTTGCTTTTTTTAAAAAATCTAGGAAATTGCACACAAAAAAATACATTAAAAGAAGATTGAGATTGCAAAGTCAACCACTCAAACATTGGGAAATGTCAGAATTAAGGTTATCTGTGAAACCTTAATTCACCCCCTATGTGCATATGCATTATGATACTATCTTTAATTACATGATCATGTACTATTTTTTCCACAGGACCCCTGCCTCATTCAGTGCACTGGATGGAGAGTGCTCACTGAACTGTAGTAATGGGGATCATATAAGTACCTAAGATAAATAGGAAAGGGAACAAAAATTGGCAATTTATATACAAGTAAACTCAATGTACTGTAAGCAGTCCTTCAGAAGTGGGTCTTAAGGAGGAACTTCAATTTGAAGAGGTAGTAGCCTTGCAGATGAGACATATATAAATAATATTTTATTATTATTAGATATTATGGTGATGAGTATTTCTAGAAACACTTGAAAGAGATGGGTAGTTTTGTAATTATTAACTAGCCTAGAAACATAAAACCAAACTTTAATGCTGAATTGGTAGTTATATTTTGAGGAATTCCTGGAGAAAATGTATTATTAGAATTGAAAGCCATACTATGAATAAAAAATTGCATTTCATTAGAAGAAAGGAAATGAACATGCCAAGTATAGGTAAGACCATGTGACACTCTGCAACACATTTTCAGTTCAGCTCACCTTTGAGACAGTGATTATGATCAGCTGAAGTTTGAGCTCAAAGCTTTGCAAGGAATGCTGCAAAATGCTAGTTGAAAATAATCAAAAACCCTTTCCCTTCTCACTCTTCTCTTTAGCTGTATGATGTGTATGAAAACTAGCATTTGCTGCATTGGGATTCGTTATTATGTATATAATGCGTTCCACACAATGATATTGCCATTTGCCACCTCAAAGAAAGCTAATAGCATTTTCAAAATGCAATTAGAACCTTTCAGAAGAAAGCTCAAGCTGTGTTTGGATAATACGAAGTAACTCGCTTCTGCATTTCACAGACAGGCACACCAAAGCTAATAAATTCTTCTCATGTCTTTAGATTATTAACACACCTACCGGCAATGTCAAGATGTTAGTTTAAAGAATTTCAAATATGAAACAGTTCAATAATCTGGTTTACGACAGCTGACTGACAAAGCTAATTAACTGCCTAGAGAAGATTCTTTATAAATGAAGCAGCTTCTGTCTGAATGCATTTCCAAGAAGAACAAAATGTTCTTTTGTCTCTCTCTTTTTCTCCCTCGGATTCTCTCTCTCCCTCTCCTTTCCTGTCCCATCTAATCTCTGATAAAAGGGATTCTGCCTGGTATTCACAAGCTTGTGTTCCTGTGGTTCTGGTGGTTTCTTATCTTCTGGGCTCTCTACAACTTCCTGCTGAATAGTTCAACTCCTTTCCTCCAACCCATCTTAGCTTTAGCCATTGAGCTTTAGTACATCTTTTAGCTTTCAGGATAGTCTACACAACCTTTGCACATTTGGTCTTCTCTCCTGGGGGAACTTATTATCTGAGCAACTGCAAGCCTTCCTCAACTTTGAGTACATCTACACTGAGGGGGAAAAAAAAGGAAAAAGGAAAAAAAATACACAGCAGCAAGTCTAAGAGCCCGGGTCAACAGATTCGGACTTGCGTGGCTCATGCTATGTGGCTAAAAATAGCAATGTAGACATTCCCACCAGGTTTCAAAGTCCAAGCAGGAATGTTTACACTGCTATTTTTAGCCCTCTAGCATGAGCCCCCAAGCCCGAGTCAGTTGACCAGGACTCAGACACTTGCTCCTGTGGTTTGTTTGTTTTTTTCCCCAATGTCAAAATACCCTTTGTGTCTGCATTTTACTCCACCTGCCTTCTTTGGGCAGATCTCTTCTTATAGGCCTTTCACCTCAAATTCTCACTTCACAAGAGAAGTCCTTTTGCACCAAATCCGCAGTACACAGAAAGAAAAAAAATTGTTTGATTTATTTTCAACTTGACTCATAGGATGGCCAATGTTATAATTTTTTTTAGTTATGGAGGGAATTTTCATGCAGATGAAGTTGACATGGATGGCACTAGTTATTACCAGCCATATTGTGAGCTGGTTATATTGTGGGCTGGCCATATTGTGGGTTATGCAAGCTCCCCACATAGCTCTGCCATTGCATCTCAATCCTGTCCTGAAAGACCTTGAGGAGTACTTGTGGCACTTTATAGACTAACAAATTTATTTGGGCATAAGCTTTTGTGGGCTAAAACCCACTTCAGCAGATGCGTGGAGTGGAAAATACAGTAGGAAGAAATATAGAGCAGTACATGAAAAGATAGGAGTTGCCTTACCCAGTGGAGGGTCGAGACAAATCAATTAAAGTGGGCTATTATCAACAGAATGAAAAATCACTTTTGTAATGGTAATCAGGGTGGCTCATTTCAAACAGTTAACAAGAAGGTGTGAGTAACAGTAGGGGCAAATTAGCATGGGGAAATGAGGGGTTTTTTTGTTCTTGTAGTGACCCATCCACTCCCAGTCTTGATTCAGGCCTAATTTGATGGTGTCCAGTTTTCAAATTAATTCCAGTTCTGCAGTTTCTCGTTGAAGTCTGTTTTTGAAGTTTTTTTGTTGAAGAATTTTCACTTTTAAGTCTCTTATTTAGTGTCCAGAGAGGTTGAAGTGTTCTCAGACTGGTTTTTGAATGTTATAATTCTTGATGTCTGATTTGTGTCCATTTAGTCTTTTGCATAGAGACTGTCCAGTTTGGCCAATGTACATGGCGAAAAGAATAAAGACTGAGAGTGGATGGGTCACTACAAGAACTAAAAACACATAATTTCCCCGTGCTAATTTGCCTCTACTGTTACTCAGACCTTCTTGTTAACTGTTTGAAATGAGCCACCCTGATTACCATTACAAAAGTGATTTTTCATCCCACTTTAATTGATTTGTCTCGACCCCTCACTGGGTAAGGCAACTCCCATCTTTTCATGTACTGCTATATATATCTCCTACTGTACTTTCCACACTATGCAACTGATGAAGTGGGTTTAGCCCACGAAAGCTTATGTCCAAATAAATGGCTAGGCTATAAGGTGCCACAAGTACTCCTCATTGTTTTTGCCGATACAGACTAACACGGCTACCTCTCTGAAACCTGAAAGACCTTGATTATATCTGCTATAGGGTCTCTTCTAAATGGCAATGGCCAATCATGTGAAATAATGTGCCAGTTTTATGAAGTGAATGCACATTATAGCTGGTGAAATTACTTGTTGCAAATAATAATTACTGTGAATTAAAGCTTTTTTCTTCAATTCATGAATCATTCTGAAACCAATCTGATTTTTGTATGCATTTGCAAAAAGCATGGATGAAAAAGGATTAGCCTGTGGAATGTTCATGAAATGTACACTTGGACAATTCACTATTCAATTTCAATGGGAATTTTACATGCTTAAAGTTAAGCACTTGTTTAAGTGCTTTGCTGAATCAGGGCCTTTAAACACAAAATTATTCCCACTGTTTGAAACCATGGACCCAGCAGAGACTGAATAGTTGGTCAACTTCTCCCATGCCTCCTTTCAGCTGTGCAACGGATCATACACATTTAATGATTTCCCATTGAATTTGTATGCTGCAGAACTGATCTCTCTTCCCACACCATGAACACTGCATGCAGATCTAGACATAAAAGCTCAGAAAAGATGTATTAGAATTGCAAAAGGGTGGGGTGGGGACAAAAATGATTAGGGGGATGGAACAGGTTCCATATTAAGAAGAGATTAAAAAGAGTGGGACTGTTCAGCTTAGAAAAAAGACGACTAAGGGGGAATATGGTAGACATCTATAAAATCATGAATGGTGTGGAGAAAATTAATAGGGAAGTGTTATTTCCCCTTTATATAACACAAGAATTAGGGATCACTCAGAAACCTGTCAAAGAAACTAAGAGGTAGCAAGTTTAAAACAAACATAAGGAGGTACTTCACATAATGCATAGTTAACCTCTGGAATTCATTGCCAGGGATGTTGTGAAGGCCAAAAATATATCTAGGTTCACAAAAGAATTAGCTAAATTCATGGAGGTTAGGTCCATCAATGGCTATTAGCCAAGATGTTCAGGGATGCAACCCCATGCTCTGGGTGTCCCTAAACCTCTGACTGGCAGAAGCTGGGACTGGACAACGGGGGATGGATTGCTCGATGATTGCCCTATTCTGTTCATTCTCTCTGAAGCATCTTGCACTTGCCACTGGCAGAAGACAGGATACTGGGCTAGAAGGACCATTGGTCTGTTTCAGTATGGCCATTCTTATGTTCCCTGGGCCCAATTTTCCACCCCTGAAGCTTATGTCCTGATTCATAGTTACGTATTTTAAAAGGTGTTCAATTAAGTCTAATTTTGTACCACTGAGCCATTCTTGTGCTAAGGATAGCATTTAGATGTTTAGCTACATGATTTGCAGGTGCTTTCAAAGATGCAGATGCCTACATTCTACCATGCTGCCCTGAAGCTTTGAAAGTATGGCATTAAATAAGAGGTCTATTGGGTGGATATGATGGAATTTTGGTCAAAAGTTAGGTAGGACACATAATGGCAGGCACCAGGATGGAACGAGCAGGCAACAATTAGACACGAAAATACCTGCATAGTTGCACACACACAACACCTGCATCAGCAGCAGAAGAGTTAGCACTCTGCCTCTTCCTTCAATGAGAATCCCACTGTTAATGTAAGCATTACTGAATCTGACCTGAGATTTACATACACACCATTACAGGAATGGAGAAAGCATGCCTCCCCTCCAGATGGTGCTGCTAACTGGTGTCATTGACTCAGGACTTCAGCCATTATGATTTATTTCAACATATAAAACATGCCTATCGGAAACCGAGTTGTCTCCTTCCAAATATTAAAATTTACAATCAAAGTCTGTTTGTATAAGGGATATTTATCTTCATTGCCCAGAGCTGCTTCATAATCCATCAGTAACAAAAACAGGCTAATCATACTAGAGGACTTCATCACAAATTCTAAAATAATAACCCATTAGAAAACCAACAAAGAACAAGAGCTGCAGCATCAGCTGCAACAGCTATAGTTGGTGCCTATGATCCTGCTGCAGGTGCTGCTCCACCTTCCTACAGTGCTTTGAGACAAGGGACTCTCCCTTCCAGCTGAAGTTGCCTCCTGGCCACTTCACTGGATTACCACTCCTCATTACCACACTCCCATTTCCCCTCCCTTTTGTCATAGTGAAAATACGCTCCTGATTTCCAGATTAACTGACACATCAGGGAACCCTTCTCTCCAAATGTGGCATCAGTATCATCCTTTGAGAACAGCCTGGACTCCAAAAACCAGTAAGTTTCTTGCTGATCATGTTTAGTAAATTAAACAAACTTCTGGAAAACTAGCTCCCTGAAATCTGTATGCAGAAATGCCTAAAGTGGAGAGTACTTTGCTGATGAAGCTAAACTGCAGCCCATTGCCCATGTTCGGTATGGCCCCTTGATCATGGTGTCTAGTTTAGAGGAATGCCTGTTTTGCTGTTGCTGACCTTGTCACTTCTGCTGCTCTTGACTATTTTTATTTTACAAGAAATGCCCTTAATATATCACCACCAAACTGAATAAAATTATGATCCTTCCCTTATACAAAAAAGAAGGGAACAATACTAATAAAACATAAGAGACTTATTTAGAACTAGAGATGGATCTGAATTACTGCAAACCTGAGATCTAGGTTAGAGTCTGTATTTTAACAGCCCTCCTCCCCAAAAAAATCAGAGATGTTCATATTTGAAGCTCTATTCAGCCCATCATTGAAATAGGTCCTAACTACACAATTCAAATTTATGGACTGTTTCAAGTTTGGAATCAAATATTTTGCACAGCACTACCCAAGAATTAGACTGGAATCACCATAGTCATTTCACTTGTCATCTGAACCAGATTGGAATCCATTTCTCCAAAGAAGAAGCTGGTATTTGTTTTTGGAGAATTCAAAATATGTGTGCATGCATGCTATTGTGATACGCTAGTGTATTATTTAAAGAATAGCTGGATAGATTACCAGTATTATCTAAAATGTCATGGTTGAGTCATAAAAAGTCCAGCCTCAATTAAGTCATTTTTCATGTCTCCCTTTAAAACAAAGTGACTATACTTTGCTTTTACGGTCTGTGCTAGCTAATTAGGGAATTTTAGTAATCTATTTTTAATATGTACCATCTTCTGTTCTTTCTAGTTCTGCCTTAAGATAGACTTTTATCTTTACTGCTATGCACAGATCATCAGAAAATATAAGCTCTCCATTACATGACAACTCGTAATGAGCCTTAATGAAGCTTGGGAACAGCTGTTAAAAACTCCAGTTGAATAGGTTTTCCCAAGCAGCAGTAGCTTAGGCTGGTCTCTCCGTTACAACACTGTTGAGTCATCTGCTCACCATACATATAATGAGAAAAATGAAAATGAAACACTAAAGCAGCTTAATCCTTTTTCATTAGCTATTTTATTTTAATCAGAATTTTAATATACTGTTATTGAATAAGTACATTACGAACCATCATTTCTAAGCCTTTCACCTTTTTAATTATACTTCTGCTCTGAACACAGAAGAAAGCAAATGTTACTATGCAAATTTTGCTCTGAATTCATGTCCTTAGTGAGAGCATAAAAAAACAGAGTTCAAATTCCATTTTTAATTATACCAGAGATGCGTGAGCTGCAAATTGTCAGAAATTAAATTAAGCTCAGATGATTTTAGATAAGATGTGTAAGTTAGAAGTCAAAGAGATGTATATTTAGGTTGAGGGATGGAGCTTGAAAGGAATTGGGTAGGTTAGCCACCATAGAAATATCGAAATTCCTGTCAATTCATAGGATTTCAGCCTTTCTTCTTATTCTTTCTTCCTTCAGTGCACACATGTACAATCATGGGTGTGTCATATTGTTTTTCCTTTTTCTTTTCATGGATAAAGTGTTACTTGGTCAGTCAAAACACATGGGAGCAGCATGCTTCCAAATACCAGCCCACAAAGCACTGCCTCACCAAAATTGTCTGCTTCCCACTCTCCTATGATGTTATTATTCATTTGTTTTTCAGGAGCACCTAGAGGTCTCAGCCCCACTGTGCTAGGCATGATATACACCTAACAGAGAGCCAGTCCCTACCGCAAAGATCATACAATCTAAGACTAAAGACAACAGATGGATACAGCAAACACATGAGGGGAGCACAAGGTAAGAGGGGATGAGTATGCTCAGCAAGAAAAGCAGTGATCACAGGACCCCCAATGGCCTACCCCATTACTGCTCCTTTATTTTTCCTTTAAACACTCATTTATGTATCCGATCATTTAAGTTTTCAAAATAAAAAACATGGAGAAAGACAATCACTGCTTGCCATTGTCAGAATGGAATATGTCAAATTCTTAACACAGTGGTGTAATGCAGGGAATACAAATAGCTTTGTTTGACATCAGCCTGCTAAATTCAGTGATTAACCAATGAGCAGGGCTCTTTAATACCTGATTTACTTGGGTTTCAGATCTTCAACCAATTTAACACTTTTCAGCAGGTAACTTTTCAAGCTGTTAAAAATTGAGGAGGGTTCTGTCAAGCAGTGGAAAAGCCCTAATAGGTTTAGCCTTACTAAACAGCATTGTGTCTTTGGTGAAATCCTGGTCTCAGTCTCTCACACTGGCTTCCTTCCCACTATCTGATCTCACTGCCATCATGTTGCTAAACGCTGCAAACATAATTAATGCAGTACACAATGCAGTGTCTAATATTTGTGTTACTATGGGAATAAAGACTAATGGCCTGATTCTCACCACATTAACAGTGTAAAGTGCCTTAGCATAACTGAGAATCAGGGCCCAGTTGAAGGCCTTGGAGTCTGCAAGTCTATGCAGTACACAGCCAAGAATGCAAGATTGTTGCGTTCCCACACAAGTGTGTTCAGAGACTAAATATGGGTGAAAATAAGGCTAAACTCTAGGCATAGTCTTCTGAATTAAGCCAAAGTCTCAAGCTCTTTACACATTGGCTCCCTTCCTCTTAGGAGTGCAGAGTATAAACAAGTAGAGTGTAGGCAGGATAGTGTCTCTGAGAAGACAGGCTTTGATGGGAGTGGTTCCTGAGGTGGCCACTACAGATTACATAGCTACTCCAAGGTCAGAGATCTCAAGGGAGATAGAGTATCATCCATTATGTCACTCAGGCACACCTCAAACCTTCTGTTTGTTACGTATTCTGATACATAAATGTCCAAAGTCACCTAAGGTACACATATCAGAAAATATTATAAACATAGGAAACTGTAAATATCAACCAGACTACAACAATGTGAGGCTTTGGAACAGAATATAAAGGGACAATGTGCCTCTCCCAGTATCACTCAGCCAGGCTTTTCCAACAGCAACTGGGCAAAATATGAAATATATTCTGTAGGATTGGGGTTATAAGAAGAGATGAATGGAACTCTCTGGAAAATCTGCCTGTACAGTAACAGGAAATAGAGGAATCCAGAATACAACCACAGAAGAATTAGAAAGCGAGAGGTTGTCTTACAGAGCAAAATTTCCTGATTCCACAAAGTCCCTGAGTGCTATAAAAGTGAAGAGTGTAAGTGCTCTCCCCCTCCGCCCCCTGCATAGCAGTCTCAGAGATGGGGAAGTTTTGTCTGGGCCAGCAGGTAAATAAACCCTTTGGCCCTTTAAGGATTGCACCACCTCTCCATGTGAGTATTCAGCCTTCTTGTGGGCTTAAGGGGGAGAGGAGGGCTCTGTGCTGGATTGGTTAGACAGAAGGGTGAGGCACCAGCCTACACATACAAGGAGAGGTCTTATAAACTCTTCCCCCTACCCAGAGCTGCCATTCTGCACTGGGAAGATAAGTTTCAGAGTAGCAGCCATGTTAGTCTGTATCCGCAAAAAGAATAGGAGTACTTGTGGCACCTTAGAGACTAACAAATTTATTAGAGCATAAGCTTTCGTGGACTACAGCCCACTTCTTCAGATGCATATAGAGTGGAATAAATATTGAGGAGATATATATATATAGATAGGCTATCTATCTATATATATATATAGCCTATCTCTATATATATATCTCTCTCCTCAATATTTATTCCACTCTATATTTATTCCACTCTATATGAATCCGAAGAAGTGGGCTGTAGTCCACGAAAGCTTATGCTCTAATAAATTTGTTAGTCTCTAAGGTGCCACAAGTACTCCTGTTCTTTTTGGGAAGATAAGATCTCCATTCCTTTGGCATTAGAGAAGGATTGAGATTTTTAGCCTTGGGGGCATCCTTTTGGGGTTGGGAAGAAATTTGCCCTCACAAACAAATTGGCCTGGGCACATGGAATTTTTCAATCTTCTTCTCAGGAACCCAGTGGGAAAGTTAGGTTATAATAATTATTTTATCATAATTGGCAGGTGTCCAGTGCAGGTACTAGTTCAATAATGGTCCATTTCCCTGATAAAAACAGGAATTGGAAGTAGAAGTGAGATTGCGGTTCCTAATGTTTAGTTCAATGAGGAGACAACTTCTCTTCCCCACCCCCTTAAACCTGATAGGAGGGAAGGGCTGTGGTGTCTCAGCAACAGTGCTGGAACTAAGTAAATGGAGTGAGGGACTAAGGGCAACCCTTCCACAGGTGGTTCAGCATATAGAAAGGAATGATGACCTGCTCTCGATGAGTTATTGCCATATAGTTCCCAGATGTGTCACTTAATAAAGTAGCAGTCTAGTTAAAGCACATGTCTGGTGTGTTTTTGTCCCTGTGGTGTCTGGGATAACAGATGCTGCTAAGGAACTGAAGAATTAAATAACTGCAAGTAGGTGGGATTTTTTTTCCCCCACAGCTCTTCGACTCTTCTCTTAAGGTGTTTAATTCCTCAGCTACTTGAAGCACAAAATGCTATGAAATGTAATGCCATCAGGCGAGGAAGATGGAAACATATCTTCTTATAATAATTGAGTTTCCTTGATGCAGTGATTGCATAAAACTGTTAGGGATGCACGCTCACTATTCATTCTCCTAACTGTGAAAAATCAAGTTCACTTAGGATCACTTGTAACATGGTTTCCTCTAGCCTTTAATAGGATCAAATTATTCCTGCAAAGAAAATACCTAATTAGGACTAGTGTTAGACAAATTATTTGCCCAAATGATTTATTTGCCATATTTGCTCTTCTCTTTCTTTTGGCAAATGTTCATTAAACACGTTTTTCCTCATTTTTCTCATTCATAAATTGTTCTATGAATAGTTCGTACAAACATATTTAGGTTTATGGGCTTTCACGGACTGCTTATACAGGTAGTAAGTAGTGATTTATTTTCTAAGTTACATGGCATGATACATGATAGGATGAACTAACCTTGACAAAAAGAAACAGTGCCTGAAGAAATCATGGAGGCATGAAATTGCTCAGGAAAGGCCTTTTTTGCCATTTTTCCCAGATCATGGTTACTGGACTGATGGTTGTCCTTCCTGCCAGCATATTGCACATCATTGGATGACCACTTGGCCACATGTAAGATCATTTATATTCCAGGACTTTCACTTTGTGTGTCACTCTAAAGCATATAATGTCTGCTGAGTCAATGGAAACAGCTGGAAGCATGGTTGAGAGTTCTTTTTACTTAGAATATCACCAGGTTCAATCATTGCTGTGTTCTATGGTCTACCACTATCCAGTTTTTACATTCTCAGCCATTTTGACTTTAGAAATTACACCCATGCAATGTCACAGTAAGGCATGTATCTAGAGTGTTAAGCCATTGTGATATCAGAGGTAACTCAATCAATCATCACCCTTATTCTACAGCTAATTTGCATGCAACAATTTCATTGGTTGTATGAGGTAGTCTTCAGATTGTGGATTACTTGGCCCAACTACTTTCAGCTATTCCCATATACACATATATACCCCTGTGTCATGTGCAGAGATGACTCAAAGAGACAACTATCCCTGGGCACTGATATATATATAAAATATATCATACACAGAAACAGGGGTTATAATTCAGACAATTATACCATTTAATTTTTAGGTCTATGGAAACAAATTTTTGAAAGATGTGATGCACTCCTAGGGTGCACTGCAGTCAATGGGGGTTTTGACATTAACTCAACTGGGGCCAGGATTTCACTGGCCAAAAGAAACAGAGAATATCACTAACCTTGCATCTAGAGAAGTTTTTTCAGGGGAAATATTGACAGAAATTTCAGAGAAAATTACTTATTTGGCCTTCTAGTCCTTGATAGAGGAGTGAATGATAAAGCAGACATTAAAACTGGCCATTGCAAGAAGGTGGGAGAAGGAGGAGGACAGGGAAGGTGTTCCTAGCCTCTGTTTGCCAGAAGGAGGGAATGGACAACAGGGGATTGTTCATTTGATGATTACCTCTTCTGTTCATTCCCTCTGGGGCACCTGGCATTGACCTCTATCAGAAGACAGGATACTGGGCTAGATGGACCTTTGGTCTGACTCAGTATGGCCGTTCTTATGAGAAGGACGTGTAAAGTGTGAAGATGGGGGGGAAAGTCCCATAATATTAATATAAAGGTAATACAAACTAGTAGATTTAATGGACCAATCATCTGATCCGGCATGACAAATATTTTGTTCCTATGAAACTTGTCAGCCCTACCTAAAGAAGCCTAAGATCTCAAACTACTGCACTGAGGAGAAGAGAAGCTTCTTCCTATATAATATATCTCTGAACAGAATGATGGAGAAGATAGAACCCAAACTTTGGTTTAAATTTTCTGGACCTATATCCAATGAAAACTGTAACCAGAACAAAGATCTAGCACAGCCATTTTCCAGCAATTTGAAAAAAATATGTAGGCAATTATAGGATCTCTGGTAATCAAATAGAAATGGAAGTTATTAGAATCACAAGGAAGGTATGAGTAATTACAAAAAGGAAGGGAATTTTGTGTTTAAAATGACAAAAATCAGCTAAATAAATCTTATAAATGAGACCATGAGTTCAAGTATTAAGTTATGTAATTATATTTCTGACACTTCGAAGACCATCATCATCATATTGAAGCAATGTTAATTTTGTACCCATAATTTGCATGACAACCAGATGATCTAACAAGAAACAAACATGTATTCGCAAATATTCTGATATGTTTCCTTTTTTCTCTTCACCTTTCTATTTTTCCCTCTTTAGCTGAACATTTCTGTGACATACCAGGGCACAATCCAGACTAATGAGGGGCTGTATCACCTCTTCCCTGTAACCTGGGGTGCCCTTTACAATGCCTTGCAGCTGTATCCTCCAAATTGGGCTGCTCACAAACAGCCTCCAGCATGTAAGTCACTCCCAGCTATGTCTGAGTGTGCTGCAGACAAACAATCACATCTTGGCTCACACCAGCCTGGGTTATAGTGCAAGGTGACCCCAACATAAACACCCAGTCCTGGATCTTCCCCCCAGAAATTTATGTCCTGTACTGCTCAGCCCTCTCCTAGACAGTACACATATACTAAATCTGTTATTCCCTTAACGGAATAATATGCCAGTTTAGTATCTTAAAGAGTTATCCAGACACTTCATCTTAAACATACTGGATTAGATAAAATGGTAAAACAAGTTTAACTACTACAAAAAGATAGTTTTTAAGTGAGTACAAGTAATGAGGCATAAAAAGTCAGCAATGGTTACCAGAAAAATAAAGATAAAACACTTATTAATATCTACTTAAGAAACTAACTTAGTTGCAAAGCAAACTTTCTCACTACGTTTCCAGCAATATTACTGATCAAACTCTTCAGTTCAGGACGCCACTCCCGAAGTCCAACAGCTGTTTATTTTTGTCTTCTCTGGTGCAGAGAATGCTATGGTCAGGGGGATAGAGAGGAGTGCCTTGGGATGTTTGTCCATCCTTTTTATAATTTCACTCCCCCTCTTGAAAAACATTTCCAGCTGAGAACCAGGAGACAGTTTTTGTGGAATGAAATTCCCTGCTTGTTTTTTTTCACCTATTTGAACTTCCTTTGTTTTCCCTTCCTGCTTGATGACCCTGTTTACTGTTTAAATGCAAATTAAGGCAAGTACACTTTCCTTCCTTTGTTTAGGACATACTGACTTCTGCTGGGGCAGGGCTGTGGGGTTTGGAACATGTGTTAACAACATCATATGTGTAATCTTGTAACTTCAAGTACAATGTTACCACACATATTTTATTAAGACAATACAGACCAGCAGATTCTGAGTTTTCAAATACTTAACAAGGTATACTTTGAAGATTATTACAATAGTGTGCAGGGAGTGAACACAGGGGTATATTCCATCACAACATCTTATTTTTATCTAATTATACTTAAGGCTTCATTTTTCCCTATTATTAAAGAACTTTGTTTTTGCTTATCTCTTATTTAATTTTTGAACTCCTTTTCTATGTTTTTCCCCCTCTCATTTTTAATGGTTTGGTTACATGACAATCCATACTCTTGTGGAGTCTACTGGCTTATAATGGTCCTCGGTATCAATTTTGTGCCCTGAGCATTACCTACCCAACAACAAGTAGGACTGTAAGCTGTTAGCTGGCTTTTAAAAGTGACTTACTAAAACTTTCTAGTATTGCTAACTACTAAAATTTTAATTTCTGCATTGTCAGTCTGTTCATGAGAGCAGAACAGTGTACTTAAATAAAAGAATGACAACATTGGAAATTCTGGAAGTTTCAACACAGATGTTAGGCCTCGGTGGAAACTGACTGTCACTAAGTTTTATAGCAGAGATTCTAATTTGGCTATGTCAAGTCTGATTCCCCACTCTGGCACTTTGAGTACAGAAGGTGGAGGCCCGCAAGGATTTTAAAAAGTAATACTTGCCACTCCAGCCTTTTATTACACTCCCAAAGTTACAACTTTTCTCTGACCTTGGCTTGGTAAACGCCACCACCCAAATGCAAAAAAAACCCTTTGAACCCAGGAAGGAGCACATGGGAATTCCTCGCTGTGGCGTACCCTCAAGTCCTTTCACCCCCATCCAGGGAAGAGCTAACAAAGAAAACAAAGGAAATTAGCTGTTCCTACCAGCGAATCAAACAACATTCACAAACCTCTTAGGATACCAGAAATCCAATCCTGTTCTTAAAAGGGTAAATTTTATTAGAAACAAAAAGGAAGAAAATACATTTGGAACTTAGGCTTTTGTTAGATTTTAAAAGAGCAATTCCAAAAACTAAGTATCATGAATAGCTTTTTTGGGGTCCAGCTTAAAAGTTACAAACAAACAAAAGCACCTGGGGTTTAGCACAGAGAAGATCCACAAGCCAAAATAAAGAAATAAACCTGATCACATCTATTTAAATATTCCTTGTTCAATTATTTCTGCTAGGTATGGAAGATGAATTTTTATATTTGGTTTAAGCCTTACACAGCATTCCTGCTTATAGCATTGCTGCTCCTTGTCTCCTTCTCCGGAGAACACCAGACACAAAGGGAAGGCTTCTTTCCCAATTTTAAAAAGTTCTACCTTCCTATTGGCTCTTTTGGTCAGGTGCCCTTTGTGATGTTGCACCCCATAATTCTTTATAGAAGTATGCTTATGAATGTAAATATCACATAACTGGAATATGCTTTATGCTAGATATGCCATGTAAGATCTCTGTGCAAAGGTTATATTCTCCTGCATGTATTCATCCTATTTGTATGAATGTATCATTCTTGTATTTGAAACTAGATATATGAAAATATAACTCTGAGGTCCTATTGTAATTATGCAAAGTGTGGGCCATTGATGGTGGTTTGGAATCTTGAGGCTCCCATTAACCAGGACAATTGACTGTAGATGGCTCTGTTTGCATGCAAGCCTTCCTGTGAGTCAGGCCGGAAAGAATGAAGGCTTGGGGTCTCACAGGACATGTGACCATGTCACCTGGTACTGGAATCCGTCTTAAACCTGGGGCTTTTCCATTTAGAAGGAGGGGAGGGGATCCAAAGAGACAAAAGATTCCCACCTTCTGCCAAAGCTATATAAGGGGGTGGAACAGAACAAAGAGGGTTGCAGTCATGAGAAAGCCCCTAGCTACAGTCCTTGTTTCAGTCTGAGCTGAAACAAGGACTGTACCAGGAGAAAGGATTGGGCCCAGACTAGAAGGAGGCTACTCTGTCAAAGAAGCTTATTGGAACATCTCTGAGGGTGAGATTTACCTGCATTTAGTTTCCTACTGTATTGGGGTAGACTTGCATGTTTTATTTTATTTTGTTTGGTAATTTATTTTGTTCCATCTGTTATAACTTGGAACCACTTAAATCCTACTTTTTGTATTTAATAAAATCACTTTTTACTTATTAATTAACCCAGAGTATGTATTAATACCTGCGGTGGGGGGCAAACATCTGTGCATACCTCTCTATCAGTGTTATAGAGGGCTAACAATTTATGAGTTTATCCTGTATAAGCTTTATACAGGGTGAAACGGATTTATTTAGGGTTTGGACCCCATTGGGAGCTGGGTATCTGAGTGCTGGAGACAGGAGCACTTCTTAAGCTGTTTTCAGTTAAGCCTGCAGCTTGTGGGGGACATGGTTCAGACTTGGATCTGTGTTTGCAGCAGGCAAGTGTGTCTGGCTCAAACAAGGCAAGATACTGAAGTCCCAAGCTGGCAGGGAAAATGGGCTCAGAGGTAGTCTAAGCACATCAGGTGGCAGTCCCAAAGGGGTTTCTGTGACTCAACCCGTCACAACCTTTTCTTTACCTGGGGGACTTTTTTAACCCTTTACAGGTAAAGCAAGCAGAGAACAGCTACCAAGAGGGATTTTACAGCTAACCGGCTGGTGGGCGTCCATAAAAGAGAGCTACCCCCCAACACATACATTTCATTTATCACAGGCTATTTAGGGTTTTTCACCCTTCTGATCTTATATGTATTTATATACATAAATTCTCCTGTAGAAGACAGAAACCACTACTCTGAGAATTTAGATTGAAAGTTTCTATGATGACACCGGCTACTGGACAATCCCATAGATAAGATCACTCTAGCAAAATAATGACTACATACATAGAGAGAGAGTAAAACAGACTTGAGACAAACATGATGTACATTTATTGGTTGCCTCAGATGTCCTGCCTATGACACTGATGATATCAGCCAAGTATGAGACATAATTCCAACACAGAACAAGTATTGGATAGGTGAGATAAAAGATGACAGCCCAGTCTATCATGAGAAAAATCAAGCACAGCTCAAGGTTCTGGCATGTACTGAAGCAATTACAGCAACTGTCTGCAATATAGATGTGCACATCTGTATTTGAAATTTCTGCCGCTACCACCCACCATCTACCCAGAGATGGCTGGAAAATACATGTGTTCTTTAATTGCTCATGAAAATTCACTGCTTTGCCAACCTGAATTTTCAATAGACTGTCAAACATGTAGTAGGAAGAGCACAAAGATATTTTCAAGATCTCTTAAAGCTCCTACTAGTAGTAAAATGATACAACTTAAATGTACTCTTACCTGAATTTGAAAGTGCTTATCCTTAGTAGACAGCATAGGGAACTCTTGTACCTGCACTTCATACAGGGTAATATATAACGCAGGATTCTGCAGTGCTCTTTAGCGTCTACACTACATATTTCTCTGAGTCTCCTCAGCATACATACAGTTATTTTATATGTAGCTATATACAATATACTCCTTCTTCCAAATAGGAATACACAGTAGCTATAGGAATTATTACTATTATTGTTACCATTCTGGACTAAAGTATTGATCTATCTAGTCCAGTATCTTGCCCCCAACAATGGCTAGTACTGGAGGCTTCACAAGAAAGTGCATGAATAATCTGCCCAGGGGGGACTTTTCCTGAGTGTTTACAGTTAGTTTAGAACACAGCAATGTATATGGGCATCCCTTCCAATGTGCATTATCTGGCACTTTTCAGCACTGAATTTTAACTGTCATCTTTCTCCCTCTTCCCTCCCTCCTTCACCTAGCTTTGTTAGGTCCTTCTGAAATTCTTCCCTGTCTTCTCTAAGATAATCAGTTTTGTATCCTCAACCTATTTTGCCACTTTACTATTAACTCTTTCCCTGGAGCCTTAATACATACCATTAATCCGCACCGCTAACGTGGATCCCCAATGTTAACATTTTTCACATTGAAAATATACTATATACCATACTCCTGCTCCTTGTTTTCTGCTTCTTAGCCAGGTTCTAATCTAGGATAGAAATGTACTCATCACATGACTGCTTAGTTCTCTTTATAGCCTCTTAAGATGGAAAATCTTTTGGAAAATACAAATAAATCATAAATCACCAGTTTCTCCTTTATTTGCTACTTATTCACACACTCAGAATTAGAAATAGACCAAAGAGGCAAGAGTTTCCTTTACAGAAGCCAGGCTACTTTGGATTATTTTCAGCTAGGCATTTTATAATTCTCTTTGTACTTACTGTTTCAGTCAGTTTTCCTGGTATTGAAGTCAGGCTCACTAGTCTGTATTTTGGATAATCTCTTGTACCATTTTTTATAGATGGTTACAACATTCGCTGCCCTCCAGTCTGGCAGCCGATCTTAATCAGAGATTGTATATTTAACAAGTTGGCCACTTGATTCCTGAATTCCTTCAGAAATCTTGGATGTATACCATTGCTGTAAGGGACTTGGTTGTTCCTTAAGGCCCTGATACTGCAAAGATATATGTACCTGCTCAATTTTACACAGCTGAGAAATCCCATTGACTTCAAGGGGATTACTCATGTGCATGTGTAACCCACACACCTTCTGGGTGTGATGTTCTGTCCTATCTAGTGGCACCAAGACCACTTAGAGAGAGAGATAAAATGAGTCTGCTCTACAGCCTTATCTAATAGCCAGTAGGCTTTTAGCTCATGCAGTAGGGACTCGTGCACTAAGCTCCAGAGATCCCAGATTCAATCCTGCACGCCGATGAGCAGAGTCTGTCAGCTTTACACATGGAAGTACATAAGTAACTAAATGCAAGATCGGAGCCTAATTTATCATCACACATCTAATTATGTATGCAACTAAGTGGAAAAAAAAGGTAAGATTTTTTCTTATAAAGAACAAAAGTATATTTTCCATATTTCTTTCACAGTGAGATACAATATGTTCCTAAAGAAATTTGTTTCTCAGTTCATTACATTCTTGAACCTGCAGATATCCCAGTACTACATTCTCATTTATTTGCTTGAATCACTAATGACTCAGAGTTTCCAAGAAACCCTTATTTTCAATGGCAACATTTTAGTTATTTTGTACCTGTTCATTTCTGTTGTTCTAATATTCCAAAGAAAGGCTGCATAGAGAAGACTGAGGTGACTTCAAAATTAGAGACGGGCCTAAAACAAGCCACCAGATCCAAATCCTCCCCATCCAACTTTAGGAATGTTCAGATATGGATGCAATTCAGACTTTGAATTTCCTGACATGGACCCATCTTTATTCGGAAGTATTTCTAAATCTCAGATATTCTCTTTTTCTCCAGGTTTCAGTAAATCGGACTTTTCAGCCTTCGCATTATTTTACAGTGCCTTCCATCATTCACATTTTCTTCTTATTGGCACAATTTCAGGACTACAAGTAACTGAAGACATTTATGAAAAAGTTTTATTGCTCTCTCTTCCCATATGTAATGGCTCTGGAGTCATATTGCTATTGTTTCTCAACTAGAAGTGAAGTTTATCTTTTTGATCTTGTTTAGTTTCAGTGTAACTTATCTTTAAATTATGGACTATAATGTGTAGTGTATGTTTTGAAGATTTATATATGAAATGAGGAAAACTTCAATATTTGCAGCGAACAATCTACTATGCTTTAATACTTCTGCTTGTTTTTAACATAAATTTGCCCATGTTGTATTATATTAATGTAGCAAAATTCTACTTGCACTCATCTGAACAAATATTTCTTATGGTAGAGAAATAACATCAGTGTTTTCTTTATTGTTAGCAATACAGTAAAGGTCAGGCAAACAGATTTCGGGCCTGGGCTGATGCTGCTTTGAGTTGGTGTTCCCTGGTCAGTGGACAGCTTGCTTCTGAAGATGAGCTTGGAGAGCTTGAGTAGTTGTTTGAAGGCCAGAAGTGGTGGTTCAGAAAAGATTTCTTTCAGGATTGGGTCCCCAATCGATTATGTGTTGCAGCTGTTTGATGATACCCCTTATGGGTTCCATTGTAGAGTGGTAGGTAACAACTAGGGGTATGCAGTCAGAGGGGGGGTTATTTCTGTACTGAAGCAGGTTCTCTTGGGGTATTTGCATAGCCTGTTCCATGATGTGATCTACTTCCCTGGTGAAGTGTCCTTGTTTGGTGAAGGTGTTTTTAATGTGTTAAGGTGTATATCCCAGACAGTCTTCTCTGACCCTGCCAGAACAACAGACACAAAAGCTGCAGACATATCTCCACTGCTACAATGATCAACATCCCCCCCCACAACACACCTTTCAAGATCCATAGGTCCTACACATGCCCATCACAACATGTGGTGTACCTCCCATAATGCACTAAATGTCCCAATGACAATTATGTGGGTTAAACCAGACAATAATTTCACTCTCAAATTAACTCACACAGGAAAATGATAAAAGATGAAAACACCCGATCACCTGTGGGTGAGCACTTTTCACAAAAAGATCACTATATCTGACCTATCAGTCCTCAAAGGACACCTGCACAACATTTTCAAAAGATAAGCCTGGGAGCTTAAATTCATAACTTAAATTCATAGACACTGAAAATCATGGACTTAATAAAGACACTGGATTTATGGCTTATTACAACAATCTGCAGAGCAACAACCCCCACCCCTTTTTTTGTTCTATGACTACAGAGATGTTAATGGGCCACTTCACAATGACTGGCCCCTTAGAATATGTGCTTAGCTGCTTATGCTAAACTATCCATTTGATCTTGTATTTAGCTATGATACTGTTAATACCTTTCTCAAATCAGAAGACCTCTGTGTAGTTGGAAAGCTTGTCTCTCTCGCCAGCAGAAGTAGGTCCAATAAAAGATATTACCTCACCCACCTTGTCTCTCTGATATCCTAGGACCACACATCTACAACAACACTGCATATAAACATTATTGTTAGGATACCACGGTCATTGAAAACACTTTGTGCAAATATTCCTCCATTATAGAACAGATTATGTGAATGCAGAAGGGCTCATTTTTCCATGTCTTAACTAAGAGGGTATATTTGCAACGAGATAAAAATATTCAAACACATATTCCTTTTCAAGTTTCCTTTATTAGCATATTGAAGGGTGTTATCAGAGATGTTCTGCTTTATCATGTTTTATAAAATATGGTTGCATGTTTCCAATCTATGAGTAGTTCTTAGAAATTTGTAGCTCAGATTTCAGGAGAATTTGATTAAGAATCCTTTTTTTTTTTTTTTTTTAAGTACTTTTCCCCCTTCCAAGCCCTCAGTGCTCCATATTTATGTGCACCTGCTTCCTATAAGCACCTATTAAGGTATACACCTGCAGTGCTTTTTGTTCAGCACGCTGCAGTGCCATTAAGCGCCATTACTTCATTATTGTTTCTTTATTTTTCAGTTCTGTTCACATAAGACAAGGGCAGGACACATTTCCACTGGTAGTGGCAAGACATGAAATACCTGCACAGAAAAGAGCAGAATATTTGCAGGTTCCTCTGCGGTTGTTTGTCTTAACAGCCAGCACTGTGGCTGTGACATTATACTTATTGAACTTTTTAAATCATCATTTGCTCAATTCTTGGAGGAGTTCTACCTAATTTCAAAATGCTTATAAATCTATGCTTGTAAATCTATAAATCTTGGGGGTTGTAAATGCACTGATTATAAAGTAGTTGCTATATTTTAAATTAAGGTTCCCGCCCCAAAAAATTCATTTAGATTTAATAAGACAGCTATATTATAATGTATTTAATACAAAATATTTGATTATTAAAACAAATTTATTGCACATTAGCAGCAATGTGAAGATATGGTACTATATCTATTTCCATAACCCTAATCCTCAAATTTTTTGTAATGTAACTGTCCTGTCTAAATTAAATGCATAGCTGAGAAGTAGACTTTAAGTGGGGTTTATTACAGTCATACAGTGACCAGGTATTCTTTGCCTGAACTTTATTTCCTTTCCGTTTGATAAGCAACTGTGAAACGCAGGCTACAGATTGTTGCCCTCAACATGTGTCCCTGCCCTTGTGATAAACCTTCTATTGACAACATAGCCTCAAACATACAAAGGGTACAAAGGATTGTACAAAGGATAGAGAAATCCCACAAAAACTAAGAGTAATATCAAAAACACCCTGCAGCTCACCAGACTACACATGCATCCCTGTAGGGCATAGCTGATCTTCAAACCCCCTACATATTTAGAGAACTTTCCCTGGAAAAAATATTAAATGTTGGCAGCTAAGCACAATGTGGTGGCATTTTGTAACTTCGGTATCTCTGTTTGCTTCAAAAAATACTAATGATGCCCTCAGTGTAGTAAATGCAATACAATCTTCTCTTAAAATAATTAGCCAAGTTCGTTCTAAGTGTAATGCCATTGACTCTATTAGAGTTAAATCAAGTCTGAATGTAACTCACTGTTTACTGTTAGTTGAAAACAGGCTTGTGTTCATACAGTAGTTTCTAATTCTTCCCAATGGGTTATTTAGTATCAACCTGGGCAAAAAAAGGAAATGCTATACTGAGGCATTTTCACAAGCTTTTTGTTAAATCATGTTCTCTGGCAGAAACAGCAACCAGAGTGAGAAACTATTAGGCTGAAATATACAAATGCAGCATGGGGTAGAGTGGAAAACAAATAGCATTGGCCAGCAAGGATATCTGCAAATGCAGAGGCTTGGCCCAAAAATCTGCAAAAGCTCATCTATGGGCTAATTTATATAAGAGAGTGTGGACTAACAAGGTAAAGTAAATAAATAAGTGAATAACTTTTTCCCAAATCAAGGTGCCTTTCCAACAGATGCAGATATGTATTTTGTATACAGATACATTGGCACCAGCTACAAAAGATTCACAACCAACCAGCACATGATGAACTGTGAAGAACAACAGGGATAGGCAGATGGTCTACAGTGATACAAATATCAATCGATGTATTTATGTTAAAAAGAAACAAAGACTAAAAAAAACACCACAAAAAGAGTAGAGACACTTTTAGGTTTCCGTCCAGCAAAGCGCATAAGCACGATTACTGTTAAACACATAAGTAGTAAAATCAACGTCAACGGGATCAGCCAAGTGTTTAAAGTTAAGCATTTGCTTAGTGCTCTGCTAATTCTGGACATTGCTGAGCAAATCCAGGTCTTTTTTGTATCAATCTTTTTTATAATATAAGATTTGTTTCTTTGTATCACTGCAAATATGTATGTAAATATATACATGTGGGTATATATAGATTTAAATGTACTATTACAAGGGTGTGACAGACCCAGACCAATGGGGTACAGGAGTCTGGTAGAGGGCAAATATACTGGTCACTGGATGAGTAGTTTTCTGTTCCCTGAGTGACCAAAGCAGAGGCTGTACTATAGTAATCAGGAACCTGCTAGAACCAGTTAAGGCAGGCAGGCTAATTAGGACACCTGGAGCCAATTAAGAAGAAGCTTCTAGAATCAATTAAGGCAGGCTAATCAGGGCACTTGGGTTTTAAAAAGGAGCTCACTTCATTTTGTGGTGCGAGTGTGAGGAGCTGGGAGCAAGAGGCGCAAGGAGCTGAGAGTGAGAGGGT
Organism: Trachemys scripta elegans; assembly: GCF_013100865.1. Lineage (NCBI taxonomy): Eukaryota > Metazoa > Chordata > Testudines > Emydidae > Trachemys > Trachemys scripta. The sequence goes on along the minus strand of NC_048302.1, from coordinate 44,124,556 downwards.
GTGCTGCTGGAGGACTGAGGAGCACAAGCGTTATCAGACACCAGGAGGAAGGTCCTGTGGTGAGAATAAGGAAAGTGTTTGGAGGAGGCCATGGGGAAGTAGCCCAGGGAGTTGTAGCTGTCATGCAGCTGTTACAGGAGGCACTATAGACAGCTGCAGTCCTCAGGGCCCTGGGCTGGAACCCGGAGTAGAGGGTGGGCCTGGGTTCCCCCCAAACCTCCCAATTGACCTGGACTGTGGGTTCTTCCAGAAGGGAAGGTCTCTGGGCTGTGCCCCAACCCACATGGTGAATCTCTGAGGCAAGAAAATCTGACAATAAGTGCAGGACCCACCAAGATAGAGGAGGAACTTTTGTCACACTGGTGTCAGGAGTGGGATCTTGGGGTGCACAGCACGGTGGAAGAAGGAGGGTGAATTAAAAAAAAAAAAAAAAACAATAAAAAAGGGGAGGGTTTTTTTTTTTCCACCACAATGGATGACGTAGTGCGGGCACTGATACAAGCTATGGTGGCCCAGCAGGAGGCTACCTGTGTCCAGGCAGCCGCCCAACAGGAGGCAGTGCAGCTGCAGCAAGAGACTAATTGCCTGCTGATGGACCAGGCTGCTCAAGACCGAGCTATGTTGCGGGAACTGGTAAACCAGGTAAAGTCTCTTACAGAGCTGAATCGCGGCCATGATGGGACGCGGCTCATACAGACCAGCCATTGGCTGCAGAAAATGACACGGGAGTATGATGTAGAGGCATACCTTCTGGCCTTTGAGAGGACAGCCCTACGGGAGGCCTGGCCTCGAGATCAGTGGTCTGGCATCCTTGCCCCATTCCTTTGTGGGGAGGCCAGGAAGGCCTATCATGATCTGCCTGAAGAGGCTGTGGCAGACTACCCCCAGCTGAAAGCAGAGATCCTGGACAGATCTGGGGTAACGACAGCAGTGCGGGCCCAGCAGTATCACGGTTGGAGGTATCAGGAAGACAAAACCCCGCGGTCCCAATTGTATAACCTCATCCATCTTGCACAAAAGTGGTTGCAAACAGAGTCCCGGAGTCTGGTAGAGATGCTAGCGGTTCTGGTCATCGACCGATACACGAGGGGACTACCACCAGACCTTCGTGCCTGGGTAAGCCAGAACGAACCCTCCACCTATGACGAGGTTGTCACCCTGGTAGAGAGGCGAAGGACAGCGAGGGAGCTGACCTGACCAGTTAAGGAAAAGGCACCCCGGGTTAAATTAGCAGCACCAAGCCCTAAAGTTCAGGTGACTGAGCCACCAGGAGGGCCCAGGTGGAAAAAGAGAGAAGCTGAAGGCCCATCAGAGGCCACAAAGAGTCAGAGCACTGAGGGAGAAGAGGATCGTGATGTTAGACTGCCCAAACCAAGAGACCGGGGAACGCCTAGGGCTCCATACAGATGTTATGCCTGCGGGGAGTGGGGACACATAGCTGCACAGAGTCCCAATGCTGAGGAGCCTATGCAGTGTAACCTGGGGAACTGGGCAGATCCATGCTCCCTAATCCACCTTGTGGGGGTCTCACTAACCCCACATATGTATACCAGACCAGTGAAACTAAATGGGGTAGGGACCACTGCACTGGTTGATTCGGGGAGTGCTATCATGCTTATCTCAGGGAAGCTTGTGAAGCGTAGTCAGCTGCTGCAGGCTAAACGTACGGGGATAACATGTGTTCATGGGACAGTTAGTTGCTACCCCACCATCCCAGTAAAAATCGAGATTAAGGGAACACTACTGAGGTAGCAGCAGGTGTAGTCCCTAAACTTCCATACCCGGTGCTCATAGGGAGGGACTTCCCAGGGTTTGGAAACTTACTCCCCGTAGGGGGATTGGAGAAAGATGGGGACCCTAAAATTGGTGAGGCATCCACAGCAGACTGTCAACCCCCAATCTTCTCTGAAATATCCCCAGATTTGTTCTCCACTCCCAGACAGGGTAGAAAGACAAAAAGGGAAAGAAGGGCAGCTAAGGCCTTGGGAACCGGAACACTGACCCAAAGCCAGAGGGTCGCTCTTGTAGGTAGGCGGACCCGCGCAGCTGAAAAGGAGGCCACGCAGGAGGGAGAAGCACCTGAGTCTGACCTCTACCCTAATGCTTCTGAACCAGTAGAGGCAACAGAGACTGGGCCCCTAGATCTTGGGCAGATTAGCCCCGGGAGAGGAAATTTTGGACAGGACCAGGCAGAAGACCCAAGGTATGACAACATTAGGAAGGAGGTGACTGAAATAGATGGGGTCCCCATGGAAGGGAAAACCCAGGGACCAGGACCCTACTTCATAATGAAGAAGGCTCTCTTATACCAGGTTGCATCAGTACAGGGCAGAAGGTACAGCAGATCCTAGTACCTCAAAAAACACCAGAATGCTGTATTAAGTCTGGCTCATGGTCATCTTTTTGGGGGGCATTTGGGGGTAGAGAAGACCCTGGCACGAGTCCTACGACAGTTCTTCTGTCCCGGAGTACATGAAGAAGTGCGGAGGTACTGTGCCTCCTTCCCGGAGTGTCAGCTGCACAGTCCCCATCCCCACTTGAGGGCACCTTTAGTACCCCTTCCCATCATAGAGGTCCCCTTCAAGCGAATAGCCATGGACCTAGTGGGACCACTGGAGAAGACGGCTCGGGGCCACCAATATATACTTGTTGTTTTGGACTATGCTACTCGCTACCCAGAAGCCGTCCCCCTGCGGAACACGGCCTCTAAAACTATTGCAAAAGAGCTGGTGGGGATCTTTGCTCGAATGGGGCTACCGAAGGAGATATTAACCGACCAAGGAACCCCATTTATGTCGAAGCTAATGAAGGACCTCTGTACGCTGCTCCATATACATATCCTGAGAACTTTGGTCTACCATCCGCAGACTGATGGGTTGGTAGAAAGGTTTAACTGAACCCTAAAGGCTATGATAAGGAAGGTGGTAAGTCGGGACAGGAAGGATTGGGACACCCTACTACCCTACCTTATGTTCGCTATCCGGGAGGTACCACAGGCCTCAACTGGGTTTTCCCCCTTCGAGTTATTATATGGGCGTCACCCCCGTGGCATACTAGATATCACCAAAGAGATCTGGGAAGAGGAACCCAATGAGGGGAGAAATATAATAGAGCATGTAATGCAGATGCACGACCGGATAGCCTGGATTACCCCTATTGTGTGGGAACATTTGGAGAAGGCACAGGAGGCCCAGAGAACCCATTACAATCGCTGGCGAAAGTGCAACAGTTCCAACTAGGGGATCGGGTTATGGTGTTGGTACCCACGGCAGAAAGCAAGCTTCTGGCCCAATGGCAGGGGCCCTATGAGGTGGTTGAACCCGTGGGGGAAGTAACCTACAAGGTGCAGCAGCCAGGACGCAGAAAACAAGAACAGATTTATCACGTTAACCTTCTGAAACCCTGGCATGCACAAGAGGCATGCACAATGGTCCAAAAAGACCTAACCTAGGAAAACAAGCCTTCCAAACAGGTGAGAGTGTCTCCCAATTTAACACCAGACCAGAAGAATGAGGTGTCTGAGATGATCTTCCGGAACCAAGATGTGTTCTCAACAAAACCGGGTCGAACAACCGAGACATATCACCACATTGTCACAAACCCTGGGGCCAGAGTAACAATAAGGCCCTATCGGGTGCCAGCAGCAAAAAGGGAGGAAATAAAAGCAGAAGTAAAAAAAAATGCTGGAGTTGGGGATCATCGAAGAATCCCACAGTCAGTGGTCCAGCCCAATCGTGCTGGTGCCCAAACCTGATGGCACTACAAGATTTTGCAATAACTTCCGGGGACTAAACGAAGTATCCCAGTTCGACACGTACCCCATACCTCACATAGATGAGCTAGTGGACCGTCTGGGTAATGCCCGGTACTTGACTACCCTAGACTTGACAAAGGGGTACTGGCAGATTCCCCTTGCAGAAGACTCAAAGGAAAAGACTGCGTTCTCTACACCAGAGGGTCTTTTTCAATATACTGTCCTCCCTTTTGGACTACATGGGGGCCCCAGCTACCTTCCAGCGCCTCATGGACAAGCTATTACGCCCGCATAACAGTTATGCTGCTGCCTACTTGGACGATGTGGTCATTCATACCCCAGACTGGGAAACCCACCTGGAGAAGGTGGAGGCAGTCCTCGATACCTTCAGGCGAGCTGGCCGTACAGCAAACCCTGCCAAGTGCGCTGTAGGGTTTACAGAGGCCAAATATCTTGGCTACATTGTGGGAAAAGGTTTGGTAAAACCCCAAGTGAACAAGTTAGAGGCCATCCAAAATTGGCCCCGACCAAGTCGCAAGAAACAAGTCCGGGCATTCCTATGTATGGTGGGGTATTACCGATGATTTATCCCCCACTTTGCCACAAGGGCAAGCCCCCTGACAGACCTAGTGAAAGCCTGTGGACCTGATCTGGTGAGATGGTCTGACGCAGCAGAGGAAGCATTCACAGACCTACGGACTGCCCTCTGCAGTAACCCCGTACTGATAGCCCCTGATTTCACCAAGGAGTTTATCCTGCAGATGGATGCATCGGAAGTAGGGTTGGGGGCCGTTCTATCACAGATGGTCGGGGAGGAGGAACACCCAATTCTATACCTCAGTCAGAAACTCCTTCCAAGGGAACAAAAATATGCAGTGGTGGAGAGAGAATGCCTCGCTGTAAAATGGGCCATGGAAACATTGTGCTACTACCTGCTCGGGCGCAGATTTGTCCTCGTGACCGACCATGCCCCTCTTCAATGGATGCAGCAGAACAAAGAGAAGAACACAAGAGTGACCAGAAGGTTCTTATCCCTCCAACCTTTCCAGTTCCGTGTGCAACACAGAGCAGAGAACCGTCATGGCAACGCCAACAGCTTGTCACGTGTGCACTGTCTGGTGTCCCAAGCTCCCCAACCCCTTGGTGTTGAGCAGGGGGGAGGGATATGTGACAGACCCAGACCAATGGGGTACAGGAGTCTGGTAGAGGGCAAATATACTGGTCACTGGATGAGTAGTTTTCTATTCCCTGAGTGACCAGAGCAGGGGCTGTATTAGAATAATTAGGAACCTGCTAGAACCAGTTAAGGCAGGCAGGCTAATTAGGACACCTGGAGCCAATTAAGAAGAAGCTTCTAGAATCAATTAAGGCAGGCTAATCAGGGCACCTGGGTTTTAAAAAGGAGCTCACTTCATTTTGTGGTGCAAGGAGCTGGGAGCAAGAGGTGCAAGGAGCTGAGAGTGAGAGGGTGTGCTGCTGGAGGACTGAGGAGCACAAGCGTTATCAGACACCAGGAGGAAGGTCCTGTGGTGAGAATAAGGAAAGTGTTTGGAGGAGGCCATGGGGAAGTAGCCCAGGGAGTTGTAGCTGTCATGCAGCTGTTACAGGAGGCACTATAGACAGCTGCAGTCCACAGGGCCCTGGGCTGGAACCCGGAGTAGAGGGAGGGCCCGAGTTCCCCCCAGACCTCCCAATTGACCTGGACTGTGGGTTCTTCCAGAGGGGAAGGTCTCTGGGTTGTTCCCCAACCCACATGTTGAATCTCTGAGGCAAGAAAATCTGCCAATAAGCGCAGGACCCACCAAGATAGAGGAGGAACTTTGTCACAAAGAGTCATATACAATATCATAGTTTCTGTATCAGTTTTCTCAGACATCTCACATTAAATCCTAAATGGGACTGCAAAACCTCTGTCTAGTGCACCTTCTATCTCAAGGATGCACTGCCTCTAAGAGGGGATTAAAACTACACTTCTGTGGCTAACAAACACTCTGATAATGATCAAGCCAATGCTATTCAAAGGAGCAAGGATCAGCAGCACAGAATGTCAACCTTGTTTAGGAAAAGTTCCTTCTTCCAATTAGATAATTTTTCTTTTTAGTTCTCATTTCCCATATTACATTTGCCAAGGGTGGTCCTGTTTAAGGCACTATGGGGTAAATTGTCAGAATAGTGCACATGGAATAATTCTCTCAAATCCTGTTACCAGAAATGGGATTGATGTGGGGCACTCACCATGGGCTGCCATGAAACTACACAGCAGTAAATTGTTCCATGCCATTATTAGAGGTTTCTTAATAAATGTCATTATTGGAGACGTGAAAATGGTAAATTATTTGATTTCAAATTCCATTCCAGACAAATGATTTCATTTGTTATTGACTTTACGTATAATTATGAAGAGCAAAACAGTAGGTTCTCGTTTAGATATCTATCACCTTAGCTTTACATTCCATATGTTGCAAGAAAAGGCAGAGATTCATATGCAATGGTGACAATTTATATTGAGCGGAGTTACTGAGCAGTGTTACATCCCTTGTGATATAACCTACGGTTACCACTGCAGACCACTTAAAAATTATCCCTGCTTTCTTACATAAATGTCATGTGGGTTCTTTTTCTTTATACAAATGTTATGTCTTCACACTTTGCAGCCCACTGCTGAGTAGACATACCTGCCAATCTCAGGATTTCATTGCTATCTAATTTTCAACAGATTGATTTAAACAGAGACATACATTGATTGATGTCTTCTAGCTACCTTCTCATAATTGAGTGGGGAATGCAAACACAATAGCAAAATTATATACTTTCAAGCTACTATCATTGTATATAGATATATATCTTTGAACTGCTCCACTTCTGTTTTCTTTATATTAACAAAAGAAGTTTTTATTTATTTTTGGTATAGTTTTCATAAGCCAGATCTTCTGGTATAGATCCATTGAAGTGATGCAAATTTACATCAGCTGAGGATTTGGCCTTATGTCTTCTAGAAATTGCCCAAAGGTTTAGAAGACTTTTTTCCAGATATAATAATTTGTCTTTGTATTTTTTTAAGTTTTTGCACAGGGGAAAAATCCTCTACATTTGTCAATTTAATTAGTAATAGCATTATTGATGCATGAATTTGAGAATTATAAATGAAATATTTTAAAGACTAGTTTACCACCTAATTAATGGTGAATTATTTTATTCTACTGTTGGGAGACTTTTAGGACTATCAAGATTTCTTATTCACATGGAAGTGTTGTCATCAATCCCAAAGGGTACTGGACATAACACTGAACTGACTTCATGAGAAAGGAGATTGTTTTACAGATATAAGACTGTCTTTGTTGCTATACATTTCCATGTGTATTTTCATGATGCGGAATGAAAATACAGCCAGTTGGCAGGTGAAACATACACTGCACCTAATCTTCTGTTTGGCTCTGTAAACATGAAGAAAGTCAGGATTAAAAAGTAAATCATATTCTTTCCATCTGGCCCAAAGCCATCACATTAAGAGAATCTGGATTAATCTGAATATATTTGCTTAAACCGTACCTATCAAGAATACTATTAAATCATAATGCTGAAAGGGTGCTGCCTATAGATATCAAACTAATTACTACAATATGAAAAAAGAAAATCTTTGGCTCACTTTAGGAGCACCAATAAAATATCATTTAAATAGCAGTTTAAATCATGGCTTTTCTTGAATGGAACTGTTAATGATGCATTTTTCTAACGTAAAATATGCGTCCACAACTTTATTTATGTCTGAAGGACACAAATAGTTCTATTTTAAAAAAAATTAATATGGATCTCATGTGTTTCATAGGATCCCCAGATTCATCAGGTAGAAAAGCTCTACCTTGCTTATAAAGCAAGAATTCATTCATCCTTATGGTGGTAGTGTTGTTATTGCTGCCAGTTTGGAAGAGTACTACAAATTACCTTAAGTGAGCAAAAACTGGCAGTAACAGTCTACAACCCTGAGTACAGGATATGCTCACACCCTTCTTCAGACATATCTAGAGTGACAGCTCAGGAGCTAAATGCACCTGTGATCTCTCCTCCAGTCTCTTCAGTGGACACTCTTTCCAGCTGGAAGGTCCCTACCTGCACTTTTTTCAGAGTGGAAGCCCATGGTTCACCAGGCTATAACAGCCCCTATTCCCACCGTCCTGGCACAGTTACAGAATGTGTAGTGCCCTATACCCACTGCAGTCCCTCACAAGTGCACCACTACTTCCATCTCTCTCCAGATGGAACCCTGAAGTTTCTACTACTCAGGTTGGATCCTGGAATGGGAACACCCCACCTCTAATTGTGTCAACAGGGCAGGCCCAACTGTGATTGGTACCTGCAAGGCACTCCTCTCCACATGCCTGTGACCAATAATTGATTAAAGTGACTCAAAACAGCTCCTTCCAAACTGATGTATTGTCCATTCACCCCAAGGCCTGCACTCTTGGGTCTTGCCTCCAATTCATCACCTCTCTTAGGTGAGCCCAGATACTTCAGACACATCCCACAGACCCCCGCCTTAGTTTCACGGTCCCACTACAGACTGCCTATATCTGGACAGGGAGACAGATTCTCTTCCTGCAGTTTCCATTTCTCTGTCTCTCTCATAACATCTCTCTCCAAGGAGCTGCTGCCCACTTACCTCTGTTTGCCTTTCCTTTTAATGGCTTGGTGTTCTTTTGATCTAAGGCTCCAGCCTTGGGAAAATAGGCCTGTTAAACTAACTAGTGACAGGCAAGTAGGTATTTCCTAGCTCACACATTTTTTTCTTGTAAGGATCTATAATATTCATCCTGGAGATACCTTGTCTGTCATTGTTTTGTTTCCTACTTGTTCCCCCCCTTAACAGTCTCCTTTGATTTAACTACAGGCAGCCAAAATAATATAAAGCAACTAAACTGAGGCACATATCATACCAAAAATAATACAGTTATCTTCCTCATTCTCCAGAATGATATTGACTTCAAAGACAACCACCCAAAAATCTGCCTTGCTCCAGGCTCAGGAGCAGTTAGGACCAATGGAGAGGCAGCATGTGTCTGTGCCTCTGAGTAAACTAATAACTGATATTACTAGACAGGGGTATCTAGATATTCCAAAGCTGTTTAGACTACATCCCATTCTTACCATACTCAAGACTGAAAATAAGACTCTCTGCAACATGTGATTGTCTAAGCTGAAATTCAGATGGTATCATATAAAACAAATCAAAATAAGTATTTTACTTTTTAGTGTTGCGATCCCATGAACAAATGACAAAGAAAAGGTCAGAAATATGAGGGGGCAGTATTCAGTTGTATACCACCATTCAGTTTCTCTTAATAAACCTTTTGCAGTTCAGGAGTGAGCAAGTCAAATGGCACTGTAGAAAACAGAAAAAACAAACATCCAGTGTAATGAATTCCCAACAGAAATCTTGGTTGGCTAATTTAGGAAACCCTGATGCATCATATTAGATCAATGCATTCTCTTAGTCTTTCAATGGCTAAGTAACCACACTAATGCCCATGTCACATGAATCATAATGTTTGGTTTTGTTGGTACAGTTTATTGCAAGTAGTGTTATCCTCTCTCTGCTTTCCAGCTTAGCTTGCAAAAGTTACATTTTCAAAAGTGATATTAACATCCCAAGATGGAAAAAGAGAGTTGATAAAAGAAGACATGAGCATGCGTGACAACCACATTCTCGGTATTTGAGGCTTGACTGGTTCCCAGCATATCTATAGGATTACTACAGGGCATTGAGGGCCTCAGTACTACTTAAACAGTCAAGCAGTCAACAGCTGTCAGGCTGCCAACTAACTGTCTTTTTAGGCAACAGCTGTGCATGCTGTCACCAGCTACTTTCACACAATTGTAGTAAACCAATCACAAGCATGCTTTTTTACTTGGTTATTAACAGCTCACTGCAGGGGACATATGAATGGGAGCTACTCTTCTCTATTTGACAACTGGAGGAAACAGTAAAAAATAAGAGGTCTGTGATCTACTTCCTGGATTAGAAAATTATCACTGTACTACCTATGTCAACTACTCTACATGGTTACCCTGGAAAATAGGTGTCTAAAACCTGGTCTTTGTTTCACATTATGCCTCCCCAGGTGAAAATAAGTGTCAAATGCGTAGTTCTTGAGTGAGATTTATTGGCTGTTGTATACTTGTTATTCAGAGATCACTACATTCACTATGCATAGCAAGCTGGCTTAGGTTCCAGTCATAATACAATCCATCTACCAGTCACTTTTATGTTTTTAGTCCCAGTGTTACTGTACTCAGCATTGCAAGACCTAGCAGATTTAGGATTCAAAATCCCAATGTCAATCAATGGGATTTTGACTCCTAAGTGCCTGAATCACTTTGAAAATGAGTTTTAGACTCCTAAATCAGTTGGATGGTGCAATGCTGAGCACTGCAACACCTAAATACCTTTAAAAATCTGGGCCCTAGTCACTAAAGGTTTTTTTTAGATCAATAAACCCCTGGTTGTATTAAATCAAATTGTATAATTCAAACAAAGAACATAATTCAAAGTAAATCCAGACCAATGTGACAAGACGATGGATGCATGTGCCAATAACCCATTGGTAACTCATTAGGTACTACCTGCCTTTGTTCAGTCAATGTGTGAATTCTGGCTTATGTAAACTATTGTAAAGACTCTCTTGGCTAATGATTATTATCTCTGATTTCAAGAAAATAACTTAGGTGTGTCTAAAAATGAGATTCATACAGATGCCTGTCTTCTTGGTGAAGATATGAATCTGCTGATTAGACTGTACATTAAAATTAAAAGTGAAAGTAGTGCTAACATTTCAACAAAATTGATCCAACCTAGTAAGAAGTATCTATATTCAGAAAAATATGGTGCTGAAAGGAAATTTCAGTCCATGTATTTACATCATGCTGTACGCATTCATTTGAGCATATGGCACCATGAATTATTCTCCATGACAAATCTCCATTGAGACAGCTTGCTACTCACTTAGGCCCTGAACCTTCTGAATGTGGTAACTCTCCCTTGCTAAGCTGTGTCATTCAAGGTATAAAAAAATATGCAGTATTAGTTGGTGAAGCTATGCCACCTGTATTGAGTGGGGCAGGAAGAATCTGCTAACTCACTAAACTTCACTAGATGCACTCACGAATCTCCCAAGCTCTGATTGTATGTCAGGATTTAGAATTGACTGGACTTCATCAAGGACTTTATGGCCTAATGGGGCCATTCTAGTGGACAAGATTTTCTGAAATCTAATCTTTCTTACCAGTATGTTTAAGGTGCCTCTAAATAGATGGGTTCAAGTAGCTGCATATAGAGACAGGGGTTTTACAGTACTGAGTCACTCATCAGCACAAAATGGGAATGACATTGATGCATACGCTTGAAATAAGGGGCAGAGTAAAGTACTGGAAAGTGGAAGGTCCACAGACTCCAAGACAGGCTCAGAGGACAATTTCTTAATGGAATTACAGAGCAGTATTATCTGAATAGACGTGTTTTCAAATAGGTCAGAATCCTGGTCAGTGGACGTATGACAACTTTAGTGCCGCTTGTGAAGGTGATTGGTATCTCAGTTATGTCATGTGCAGCCATATAGCCTTCCCAGGAGAAATATAAAATGCTAACATCTTTGGGGGGGAATAAGGAGATGTAGGAAAGAAGGGCAAAAAATATAGTCAAAGTTGGTCCAGAGATGGATGTGAGAATAGTCATCATACTAAATGATGTCAAACAATTTATTAGCCAGAACTATCTACAATACCAAAAATTATTGGTGAAAGGAAAGGTTGGAAGCCCAGAGAATCTTGGGTTCCAATCCCTATGTCCCTGTGCAAGACACTTGCTCTCATTGGACCTGATCCTGTTCCTATTAAAGACAATGCCCAAAGTCCTACTTACTTCAATATAAGCAATGCCCCAGACAGTCCACCCAGAAAATTCTCTCATTTTCCTTTCATAGCATTAAGGCAAGCTTTGCTGGATAAATAAACTGTTTTTAAATGACTGTAACAGTATGGCTGTCTTCACTAGCAATCCTCAGCTGTGTCTCATGACACAACGGGAGAACTACAGCATAGAATAATTATAGTCATTGCAAGAAATCTAGTTTTCTAACATTAGGCAATTTGTTAGCTATGCGGATTTTTATCTGACAGTGTAATGTGCAATATCTTTTCAGTTCTTCTCATGGTGATGTAATTCTGCCTTGAAATATAACTGGTTAAGTTACATTAAAATGAGTACCTTGTCTTGTTTTTCTAGTTTAAGAGATTAGAATATGCACAGCCTAAATGAGAAGTTTAAAATGTATCTGTTGGACTAATTTCCAGGAAAACTGTTTTAAAACCTCTATATGGACCTCCACCATTTTAGAAAAGTTAAGCCTTCAGTATTACCTAAGTCCCAAAATTGTACCAGTAATATTTTAGTAATTCATACAGAGGGTGTGAATTTGAAAGATATAAGATTTATGTAGCATTCTAAAAAGTATGTGAAGATGAAAATTGCTGCAACACAGTAGCATTTTAATCAAAAAAGTTGTATTTAACGGCCTCTAGTCTGATATATTGAAATCATATGAGATATCCTACTTTCACATTATTTCATGGCATCAGACATAATCACTTCCCTTGACTTGATGAATCTTATAGAATTACTGTCAAGCTATATATGGCTGAAAGATCTGTTTATATGAAGCTGATTCGTGGTTTTGTAGCTAAGTAAAAAGATAAATCCATCTGCTGTCTTTCATCTCACCTTTTTTATAAAGCCTGTAGGATGATGCCTGTAGAATTTTTTTTTTAAATCTTTCTTTGGCTGCTCCATTTTCAAACATCAAACCAGAATTTCTCAGCACAGCAGATTGAAGCTTCTCTCCACTGTGGTTATAAAACATCATTAATTCTCAGCTCTAAAACCTATACACTCAAGATGGTCACATATTCAAATATTCATCAGCCTTCCGAGCTTCAGACAAAGATTGTGGTGCAAGATATGTCATAAGCAGATTCTTGCTGTACTGAATTACTTACTGCAACTTCATTCCAAATAGCCTATTACCGAGAGCCAGAGAAGAAAGACAGAGATATTTCACTTTAAAACTTAATATTTTGAGCATGTTTAATATTTGGGAGTTTGGCTTCCTGAATTGACACAATTCATAATTCTGAAATGTTGAAGCTTTCAAGTTAAGGTTAGTGTTAAAAACACCCCACAGTAAATGATCCATATGTTTTAGAAAAGCACAGCTAACTACCATCAAAAACTGAGAGGAATTAAAAGAAACTTCTAATGATATGCCTAAAGCTGCACTCATCTGCCATATGCAGAGACCTGTAGCTTTTTAAAACAGGCTTCAAACTAACAGACTGCACTAGAAAAAAAGAGAAAGTAGAATGGCTGACTAGAAATAGAAGGGTAGACCTCGATATAGCCAAATTCTGCTCAGCACAGAAACAGGAGATCCCTGACCAGGGAGCCAGGGCCAGACAAGTGCTAATTCATCCCCAGAGCAATTTAAAGCAGCTTCAGGACTGTGATAAGTTCTGACAGGTTATCCACAACTTCAAGGAGCCAATTTAGCAGCTGTGGGATCATTGGATAACAATGGTGCTCTGACTACATCACCTTCTCATGGCCAAGCCTTTAGTGCCAGGGATCGTGAAGGTAGTTCCAATTGGAAATTCCTCCTGTGCTGGGAGAATACCCAGCTATATCTCTAAGGGTCCCTCATTTCAAAGGGTGTCATCCATTTTAGTGAGATTTGGTGTCTCCTCATTCTTTGTGTTGAATGTTCTTTATATAAAAAATAAAGGCTCATGAATGTAAGGTTAAAGGCAAAACTATTTACACTAAAGGAAGGCATCTTGCAGCATTTTGTTTCTTATAAGAATAACCATTCCGTGCACTTCATTTTGGGCCTTTGGGAAGATCAAGAGGCATGTCCCCAAAGGTCTAGTTAAGCTAGCTTTGCAGCCTCCTTGTAGTCTCCAGAGTGGTGCAAACAGTCCAGAGTGGGGCCAAAGATCTGCCCTAGACAGTGATAGAATGAGAGAGAGTGTGTGTTTGTGTGTTCATGCACAGGCTTTAACATATCTATCACGGGCAGCACAGTCTCTCTCAAGGTGCACAAAAATGAGTGACTGCAGTCTGAAGAGCTCTCAACTAGTCTAAAAACACTAGATTTATCTTCCCCTTTTGAATTAAAACAAGTTTACCTGGAGTTTTCCCTATCAGGAACATTTTTACTCTTAACCAGGATTTCCTATAATGGTTTGAGATCCATTCTGGTGATAAATTAAATATATTTCATCTAGCAAGGAAATAACCACCATCAATCCTGCCAATAATATGGAGCTGTCTAAAATTTATAACATCTGTCAATTCTGGCAGTGTTGTCCACTTAAGTAATTAAAGCAGGGGATTGAGACTTATCCCCTAGCAAATATCTTGCACCTATAGTCCAGAGTGTAGCAGTAAATGTGCCCTTTTTTTGTGTGAGGAAGGGCCCACCTTTGTTAAAACAAAATAGATATGAGCATTTGGGTCACAGAAGCAGGAATTTGGCCTTCTATTTCCAAAGATCCAACTGCTGATACTATGTTCATATAAAAACTCACTCTATTAGTTCCTCAAAGAGATACACAAGGTACAAAACGGATAGGACATAAACTATGGGGAGTACAGTTTCCCCACCCTATGCTAAAAGCAAAGAGAAAGCACACTGCCTCCTCTCCTGCCGTGGGAGAACATTGCTCCCTTCCATGCCAGCCTTCTCACTGGCTGGTGAAATGTTTGGGGAATCTCACATGGAAGCAGCACAATGCATGGAGGCCTGATTAAGGAATTTCTGGGGCTTCCATACTCATTCCAGTATATGGAGCAGTGAGTAGCACTAGACAGGAGAAGAGGAGAAGATGCAGTTGGCTTCTCTTTATCACTGTTCCACCAATAGCTTTTGATCCTGTTTAGGGCTAGAAGAGGAGACACTTTACTGCCACAGGAGAAGACACATAAAATACACATTTCTGGCTCCCTCTCCCCTCTACGTCCTCTCAGACACAAATCACATGGCCATGGTGACTCATGCCTTCAGGCCCTCCAGGCTCAGTAATTCCAATGTACGTTCCTTGGTAACAGGACACTATAGATACTCCAAGTGGTGCAAAATGCAGTAGCCCACCTGTTAACATGATGAATACACATCACTTTACTGCTTCAACCATAGCACTGGCTACCAGCTGAAAATCAAATAATGTTTAATATCCGGGCTTGAGCTTCACAACTAACTCTCTCTCTATATATATGTATATAAACTCCTCTCCCTCCAGAACCAATTCACCTGACACCTCTGTGATTTGTGGGTACAATGGAACATTCAGCAGATAGAGTAAGTATTGTCAGAGACAATAGTTTTAGTGTAAAGACCCTCAGCTGAGGAACTAACTCTCTTCATCTGGAATACTGTATACAATTCTGGTCACCCATGTTCAAGAAAGATAAATTCAAACTGGAACAGATGCAGAGAAGGGCTACTCGGATAGTCAGGGGAATGGACAGCTTATCTTATGAGAGGAGACTAAAAGAGCTTGGCTTGTTTAGCTTAGGAAACAATGGCTGAGAGGAGTTATGATTGCTCTATATATCTACATCAGAGGGGGTAAATATCAGGGAGGGAGAAAAGCTATTTAAGCTAAAGCAGAATGTTGGGGCAAGGACAAATGGATATAAACTGAACATGAATAAACATAGGATGAAAATTAGAAGAAAGTTTGTAACCATCAGAGTGAGATTTTGGAACAGCTTCCAATAGGAGTAGTGAGGGCAAACCACTTAACTAGTTTTAAGATAGATCTTAATAAATTCATGAAGAGGATTATACAATGGGGCTACCTGTAATAACAGGGGACTGGACTCAATGATCCAGGAGATCTCTTCCAGTCCTATTTTACCCAGAAGCAAAAGGTTAATAAATATCTTTCTGCCTTCCAGGAGGAAAAAAACAAGGCATTCCTCTTTGCCACAGTTTTCTAGTAACATAAAAATTATTTTAGAAATTAAAAAAATACTTCTGCTTGTTCTTCAAGGACAAGGGTCTCTGTGTGTACCACCTATGAGGTTCTATGTAATTTTGTGAGATGCATTGCACAGATACGTTATTAGCTAGATCAGGGGTGGGCAAACTACAGCCCGCAGGCCAGATTTGGCCCACAAGCTCTTGCTGGGAACGGGGGTCTGTGGCTTACCCCGCTCCGGCACTCCAGCCAGGGCCACATGGCTCAGCTCCGCTCCGGTGCTCCAGCTGGGGCGCCAGGTCGGGGGCCGCATCACATGGCTTCCAAAGCAGCCGCATGGCCTCACTCCGGCACTAGCAAGGTCAGGGGCTGGTCCATGTGTAGGAGCTGGAGAAGGGACATGCCACTGCTTCCTGGAGCCGCTTGAGGTAAGCGCCGCTCAGAGCCTGTACCCCTGAGCCTGCACCCCTGAGCCTGTCCCCACGCCCCGCCCCTTGCCCCAGCCCTGATCCCCCTCCTGCTCTCCAAACCCCTCGATCCCAGCCCGGAGCACCCTCCTGCACCCCAAACCTCTCATCCCCAGGCCCATCCCATAGCCTGCACCCCCAACCAAAGCCCTCACCCCCTCCAGCACCCTAACCCCAATTTTGTGAGCATTCATGGCCTGCCATACAATTTCTATTCCCCTATGTGGCCCTCAGGCAAAAAAGTTTGCCCACCCCTGAGCTAGATAGAGCTGACTGAAGCCCTTATAGGAAAACTGTGCAGAAGTTAAGGGACCAGGGGCATTTACTTGGCTCCTCCACAGATACAATGTTTCTGTGCTGAAGCCATTAAATGTATAAAGACTTCAGGTGAATGCTGTTGTATTGATTTCAGAGCGAAACGGTGTTATAGACTCTTTCACTGTCTAACACTGAAACAATATTACAAAGATTTGGTGGGATTTTGTTGTTGTTTTTAAACAGAGACCGCGGTTTACTTGATTTCTTGGCAAACACTCAAAAGCATTCATTTAAAGGTTGAAAATTTATTGATCACACACAAGAAATCCAAACAAGCATTTACATTGAAACTGAATCTGCAAAACAAACTTAATTAAAACCAATTCAAGTCTTTCTCCTTTTAGAAGCAAAATATTAGTCTCTTATTTTCGTCATCAACCTCTCTTTGATTAAAAGGAAAGGGTTAATTTTACACTCAGTCCTCATACCTGAAGGGTATTCACTTCTCCTGTTTCTAACAGAGAGACAGACACCAGCTGGAGGACAAACTAAAAAAGGTGGAGAAAACAGCTTTTGCTGATGTTCTTGGAACACTGGTCAGCCATGAACAAGGCTTTGGGTTTGCAGATTGGCCACAAAACCTGTTTCTCTGGATCCACGCTCACACTTTGTACAGGGACATAATCTGGGTTGGGTCCTTTCTCCTTACAACAGTATCCTTAGGGCAGTGCTGGACAGGCAGTCTCATCTCCCTGTTATGAGTGTGTAGTACAACTGATTTCAGGATTCAGTGAAAAGCCAAGAAAGCAAGAGATAGGATAGGAGGAAGAATAATGGGACAGAAAATAACACAAAATGGGAAGGGAGAGAAAATAGGATTTTATGTGCCTCAGAGTGGAGCCTCTGCAATGATGACAATTAGGTATTCCGACTGATGGGCTTAGTCATGATGATATGATGACTTTCAGGACTCACAGATGAAAAACAAAGTTCTTAAACAATAGCAATAGCCTGAAGGACTTCCTCTTGGGAAGAAAGTCCTTTGGGCTGGTATGCCTTCTGTTCTGGGATTGGGAAAGATGAGATGAGTTGAGCTCAGATGCCATTATGATTTTTTAAAGTCTCCTTTTCATAACCTCCAAAATGTGGGTGGCATAGTTCATCCCTTCATTATTTTGTCTGCCAGTTATGCCTAATATTCACCACACCAGTTTTGGTCCATTCATTTTTGGACCCACAACTTCTTGTTTATCAAGTGTGAGCTTTGAGTCCTTGAGTAGGTCTTTTTGTTTGGACTATTTCAGTCTCTTTGTCTGGTTTTCTTGCACTTATTTATAACATTCTGTATTGAAAATAACTTCACTTACATTTTATGGTTAATTCCCACAGAGGCAGAAAGTTATGGGTCCAGTTGATAAAACAGTGCATCCACGTTTCATGCCTCTACTGTTCTCCTGCTCCATTCTGCTTCCCCAAAAGCTCAGCTGACCAATTCCATAGGTAGTTGGAGAAATGGACTTCGCAGACCAAAAAGGCAGCAGAGCCCCCCCCCCCCCCCTATAATATGAATCCTGAATTATCTGAAGAGCGATCTAAGGCTTTGTCTACACTAGCCCTTTTGTCAGTCAAACTTTTGTCAGGCATAGATGACTGGTGCCCCCCTTACTTGGGGGGCACAAGCTAAAGGGGAGGACACATGACTACCCCAAGTGTCTCTCCTGCCAAGTGACCTCTCCCACCCTGCACCCAGCCTGAGGCAGCAGAGCTCTTCCTGCCTCATGTTACCTGCGGGTGTGTGTGTGGGGGGGGATTCTCTGTCCTTCTCTCCCTGCGCCTCCACCTGGAATGTTCGGCCTCTCTCCCTGGCAACCAGGTGGGGAGCTGCACGGAGACGATTCTGCCTGAGAGAATTCAGCAGCTCTCCCTGGCAGGTAGGCAGGGAATGGGATAGAGTCACTTCTGCCTGAGAGAGCCCAGCTCTTTCAGGCGGAAGCGGCACTGTCCCGCTCCCCGCCCAGCTGCCGGGGAGAGCAGCCAAACTTGCCAAGGGAGGGGGGAGGCACAGGGAGAGAAGGACAGAGAGCCCCTCTCCTTCCCACCCCCATCAGGCCAATCTGGGGGGGCACTTGACCCCCTATCCCTCCCCATGTGTGGCCTCTGGTCAGGGGTGTGAAAAAAGCACCCCCCGACCAACATAATTTCACCAACAAAAGTGTTAGTGTGGACACTGCCGATATAGCTACCGCTGCTCATTGGGATGGTTTAATTTTACCAGCAGGAGAGCTCTCTCCTGCCAACATAGACCAGCTACACAGGACACCTTACAGAGGCACAGCTGCAGTGGTACAGCTTGTGTCACGGTAAGGTCTGTAGTGTAGACATAGCCATTTATAAATGGCTATTACCTTGGTATGAGTGTGATGGCAGCCATCTTTATGAGCATCACAGGGATCAAACCAGGAACCCCCAGAGCTAAAAAGGATGAGCCACTACAACGTGGGCTCAAGAGAGACAAGCCACTCTAGGTATGTCAGTAACAGACACATATCCTCTCTGAATGGAGCACAAAAGGAAACTCACCAGTTGGTTATCTGAGCAGCAATTAACCTTTGATTAGAGACCATTGGATACTGAAGATTGCACTGTATAGATCACTGTTTCTCTAGAAACAAATCTACACATTTCACACTCATTTATACAACTGAAATAAGTTTCCTTGTTCAGTAGCTTGTTCCATATATTATTCTGTACATGCAATAGCTCTTCTTGAGTTCCTTATTTATTCCCAATACTCCCAGAGCTGTCTGCATGTGATGTTTCATAAGGAATGCAAATAGAGAAATCACATCCACTTCCTGCTTTTTGTTGGTGTTCTGCTAGTGACAGGTTTATTGATCATGTCAGTGATGTCATAGAGTTGCTTTGTATTTCTGTCATCTGGAGCGGCATTTGGGATGGGTTTTTTCTGCCAGCAAACAATAGCTTTTATATTTGGTGTAATATTTCTTCTAGCTTAGAAATATTACACCAAATGTAAAAGCTATTGATTGTAGGCAGAAAATATACTGACCAATTACTGCTGGAGAGGAGATGAATATAAAGTACTCTCTAGCTGAAGCGGTTGCAGCTGGCGATACACACAAGACCACACCAGTACTTGTTAGCACAAAAATCTGAGAGGTTACAGATTCATCATGAGCAAATGCCTGGTTTTTCTTATTACAGGGTAAAACCTGAAGCTCACTGTATTCCAAAAACCATGATATCCTGCAGTTTTCAAGGTAGATTTCTGTGATTACATTCTGTGACAGAATATACCCATGTTCACATCCTATACACTATTGCAATAATGTTTGTACAAGGAATGCCTTTTGAACTGTCATTTAAAAACTTATAATTTGCTGATCAATAATGTGATCAGCTGATCAAAATGCACAAAGCAGAGTTATATGTGAAATTATAAACATAAGCCGAGATCATGACTAAAAGTAGATTTTCCAGAGAAGCCTGGGGAGTGGCCAAACCAGTTCCTCAGAGACAAAGGGCAAGCTGATGCCTCAGACAGGTGTAAGCACAGACCCTATCACAAACCCCTACAAGGAAAATCTTCACCACATTTTTTTAATTTGAATATTACTGTATTAAATATTAGGGCTAGTTTAACAGGTGCCAGATTCCAAACTCAGGAAATTATTTATTTGCATTATATTAGTATCAAGAGGCCCCAACCTCTTGTGTTAACCCCCATTGTACTAAACACTGTACAAACCCATAGTAAGAAACAGTCCCTGCCATGAACAGCTTACAGGCTGACCAGACAAACCAAAGAGTGGGTGGGAAAACAAAGACACGGCAAATTAAAGTGACTTGCTCAGGGTCACAGTAGATCAGTGGCAGAGCAGCAAATAGAACCCAAATCTGCTGATTCCAAGTCCAGTGTCATAACCACACTGCCACAAAAAAAGGAAAGGGCATAGATGTGTGTATTATTCAGGATTTCCGAATTCCACTTAACATTTGCTAATTCTCCATCAGACAAATTCAGCCACAGTAACTGACTCACTTACTTCCTGCTCATGCCAACTACCTCTTCAGCCACCAGATCTGCACTTCTTTTCCACATAGTTAGCTGCACACAGGGCTCCTAGTATCTCTGGTCAAATTGCATGTTCTCTGGGGGCTTCCCATTAGTATATAGTGTGCATGCCAGAAGGTACAGTAAAGCATGCAGAAAAGGAGAGGTTTGAGGCATGGAGTCAAGAAGTCTGAGAAAGTTCTAGATAAATAGTCAAACTTCTAATACTTAGTCAAACCAAGGTCCCTCTGTGGTTTGACAGACAGCAGATTTTACATTGAAATGCTGTTAAATAATGTATTATGCACATATTTAAGCCTCATCTTAACATCTGTTTTTAAAGGTGGTATTTTCAAAACACCTAAGAGAACTTAGGAGCACAAGTCCCAGTGGCCTTCAATAGGATTTGTGGACTTTACTCAAGTACTTTTGAAAAACTCTCCCTAAATGAACAGAAATTAGTCTTTGCAACTACCATACCAAAGCAACTCTGTGGGTAGTTCATGATGCAGCTTTCACAGATTCATAGGTTAAGACCTGAAGAGACCATTAGATCATCTAGTTTGACCTCCTGAATAAGACAGCTTTGCGAGCAGGCAACATGCCCCAGAAGCTTGACAGGCAAATACCCTGTTGCAGAAGCAATGCTTTCCTCTTGTTTCAGCAGTGATATTTTAAACACATTTCTTCAAGGTGTGGAATTAGGTGTCAGCATTCTGTACAAACTCACCTATGCAGAGACTAAAGTAAGGGTATGCCTCTTCATATGTACGTCAAATAAACCTCTTCGTCAGAAAGATGCCCTTACTTATCATGGGTACTCTGTATGTTAAATCAGCTGTAGAAAGTAAGGATCTCCAATAAATGAAATAACTGATTTGAACATGTTCTGCCTGATGCATATTGAGATCTATAAACCATCTCCAAACCTTTACTGCGTGGGCAATCCTTATGAATTCTACTCCTTTATACGCTTCACAGACGTTTACTCAAATTGGTTCTCAAGAAGTACTTATGTATGTTTTTAGTACCAGCAAAAGAGTTTTGCAGAAAAATGATACCACTAAGAAGAATAGAGTAAGTTGGAGAGAAAAATTGCAAATGAGGTTAAAGCCAAAAAATATTTTGGCCTGCTTCCCTTTATGCTGCCAGAGCAGTGTAAAAAGGGCCTTATTATAAATGGGAATCAGACTCTTCACGTTTTGGAAGATGCTTAATTCTCTGCAAGCATTAAACAATTTTAAAATTTTATAATGTAGGCAATATAAAAATCCATCTGACATTGTGTTATCAAAGAACATAATGATCCTTATGGATCATTACATAGTTTAAATGATTTGTGGACTAATGGAAAATTTTCAAACCCTTATGCTAGTTGTCAAAATAGTACAGGCACATTAAGACCTAGAGATGGGCCCGAGACACAAAGTTGTGGTCAAGACCTATCCAAAGAGAAGGATAGGCACATCCAGATGCTACAGTGATAGGCACAGTATTAAAAGATAGTAAAATAGACTATGGGTATTCATACCAAGAGGTTTGATTTGGGCTGATTTCTAATAAGAATCAACTTGAACTTTTGTCCATAATTCAAATTAAAACTTTGGGTTTGTCTTCACTAGGAAATGTAATCGTCTTGGAACAGTCAAGATAGGCAATACAGTGCTGACCATTTCTGATTGGTCAGTACAGACAAGGCCCACTTCTGCTCAGCATCATGTTAGCTAGCCATGGGTAAGCCATGGTCCTTATAGGGTTTTGCTATGGTTAGATGAGACTATGCTGGACACAACTGGTCCTTGTTTATACTTGCCAGTCCGCATCAGGTCAACTAACTCAATTATACAAAAAAGTTTTAAAATTATTACATTTCATAATAGAGAAGGAAAGGGAGGGTTGGAGCAATATACAGAAATATTGCCTTGGGGAGCTGAACAGAACTTTATTGTATTAAGATTGAATCAGTAAGTTTGCCTGGTACCTCATTAATTTCCCTGGCCAGGGCATTCCTGGGTGTCCAGAGTCCCTCCAAATCTTGATATGCCCTGAATTCTCTTTACACTGGGTTTGTCTGACTGCCCAGCAAATTACCTAATAAACCTAGTCAAACTGAAGGGCCTCCTTGGCTCCCCACAGTCCCTTTTTTTCTTCCCTTGACCTGTTTTTGCTTGCATCCACATATCACATCCCAGTACAGCACTCCTCTACCATAAGATGGAAGCCATGATCAATAGCTTTGCCAGTGGCCGAATTTGGATCTGTATTTCCCTTTTAAGTTTTATCTTTGCAATAATATTCATGTTATCTTTGTTTTAAACATATGTTTAGGACATGGATATAAAGAAAGTGCCATTCTACATAAACAAACATCAAAACTCATTCTTCCATGGCCCTACATATATATTTGCAAATTTGATCTTCTTGGTTCCAGCTGGGGCCTGAAATGGAAGCAGGGAGACTATTTGGTGAAGTATTTCTGAACTGTCCGGAAGCAGAAAGTCCCAGAAATCTTGTAAGAACTTATCCTTGGGAAGTTTCCAGCCCAGTTTTGCAGAATCAAGTGGTTTGAGACTTTGAATTACTCATCCAGACCAGACTGATTTTTGTACCAGCTCATTAGACACAAATGGTGAGGAGCATTCTGAAGAACTGCAGTTGTATTGCTAGTTAGGGTTTCATCCGACGTATCACTTATTCAAAAGAATTTTCCATGCTGTCATTACCCTAAAGATTCTTTTCACAGTTTCTGTAACAGTGGCATCTGCAGAGGGGAGCTCCAGCCACTTGAAACTCATTAAAACATGCTTGAGATTGACAATGAGTTGAGAACATCTGTCAGACTTGGGCAAGATTTCAATCAAGTGTGATGTTGCTGTGTTACTTTGCTACACTGGCTTAATAAATGAGTTGGCTGCTGTCGACTCAAGGAAAGTTGGGTTCTAATTACTAGCCTGTCCTTTTTTTCTGTATCTGAAATGTACTTTCACTTAAATGTTCATGGTCTATTGGAAATGTATTAAAATGAATCTGCTGTTGTTACAAGCTAAGGAGAAAGACTATAGGCTCACATTTCAGCTTGCTGTATTGGGTCAGATCAACCAATTTATAATAGGATACAGAATCCCCTCCCAAAAGTATAAAACCACATATTATTTCCATAAAACCAAAAGTTGTAAACAAACTACTATCCAGCATTGTAGCACATTCAGCATAGCCTTTTGCTGAGGCAGATACAAAGAGTCCCATACAACTCGGCGAAGAAAGTATCATCTAGTGACCAAATAACTTCCAGAATAGTATGTGGGTCCAATAGTTCTCTTCTAAGGAAACTGAAGAAGAGTCTAGCTAAATGCAGTGCACACCAGCCAAAGCTGAAGGACTGTAAAGCTATTTCAAAAGGAGCAGGAAAGGGGTTGCCCAAACTATTTCTCACCCGCAGAGAGTTTTAGTCCTGCAGACAATTTCCTCTCTTAGATAAAGTTGGAGGGAGTTCTCTCTGGGACAGAAGGGCTCCAAACAGCCTTTTTATTCTGCAATTAAGGGCTTTTTTGTGTATAGTGTGTGTTTCATTCAAAACTTTTGCACAGTGATTCTCAGCTCTGTCTCCCAGCACTCCTGTGACCTTGTATATAGACATAAGATACAGTAGCAGCAATGCAGTTCAAAAGGAAAGAGATGGGCACCATGCAGGAACCCCTAAAAAATCAGCACTTTGGGTTGTGGAAAGCTTGTGAGCTATTATTGATTTAGAATGAAACCCTTGCTTGAGATTAGTGAATCCATAGGACTAGAGAAACCTAGGTGAATGGAATACTGATACCTCACCAGAGTATTATTTTAATTTTTTGTATCTGAGATACAAAACGTTTTGGCAGATATTTTACTAATGATGCACGCAAAGAAACGTTATGGTTAGTCCTCGGTCTCAGACTATCTTCCTAGGCCATTAGGGGCTTGGAGTGTCTCAGACTGCACAACTGTGAAACCTCATCCATTAAGGAGTGGTATTCATGGGTTCTGAAGGGAGCAGAAAAATGACAACTGCAATATGGGGCTTTAAAGGTAGAGGTACAAAGCAGGATAAATGATCTGTGCACTACTAGGGCTCTAACAGAAATGCAGAACAGCAGCCCCTGAAAAGAATAAAGTAAAAACAATCCAAATACATACATCTGGAGTCATTGTAAAATATAAATATGTTACCAAACAATTTCAAAATATTTACATGGTGGAGTATAAGTTACATGACATAGATGCTTATGCTTTGATTACATATCAAGAATAAGGTAGATTGGTAGGATGGTTACCCCTCTGTTTCAACTTTCCCCATAAGGAATCAATTTTTAATTTGTTTAATTTGCCCATTTGTTATGTTAACTGGTGGCTGCTTGCTGACCTACTGCATATTTTCAATGGTATTGGAAGTCAGCACCTATGAAGAACTTGCTGCAGCATTGACAGTAGGGGGCAAGGGAGGAAATGACACAGACATGATCACATGGATATGTTACAGGCCTGTAGAAGGAATTACCTTGTTTTCCTCCTAAAATTGCACTCTCTCCTTGCAAAACAATAACCTGTATTCTTCATGGAGAGGCTTGGACTATGGATCGGAGGACAGGACCAAAAACTAAAAGCTTCTGAATTCTAATCCCAGCTCTCACACAAACTCACTCCAGATTCCTGGGCAAGTCACTTAACCTCTAGCCTGTTTCTTCCTCTTTGGTTGACTATCTCATAAGAGTGTTGTGATGATTAATTACTTAGTGTTTGTCAAGCACTTTGCAGATATTTGTGCAGGAGAATGCTTGTAATATGTACTGAGCTTGATTCAAAAACCTTCTGAATAAGAGGTCATAAATTTATGCTCATCAAGTTCAAAACTCAGTAGCCAGTTGTCTAGTCATGAGCATGCTCCCAAGTGATCTATTTCTTTTTTTTTTTACTTCTTGGTTCATTCTACTTTATATACAGATGCATTAGAAACTAACCCCTTGATCTGAACACTATGAAGTGTAGAGCTTGGGGAAGACTGAAATCCGAACTTCAAATTTTACAAATGATTCCTGTCTTTATAATGGGCCAAACCAGAATCCTAGATATCAATATCCCCAAACTTTGGATCTGGATTTTTTGACTTGAATTTTGTGAGTTACAATTGGGCAGGACCCCAGGTCAGTGTTGCTTTCCTCTAAATCATTTTTCTGAACCAAAAATATTCAGTACAGTGCATGTTTCCCTACTTGTAATGTACATCTCTGTATTTTATAGAATTGGTTCTCTCTCTTTAAAAAGTTCACTGAGAACAATGCATATCCATGTGTTTAGGAATATGCCCACATTTCCCCTTTAAAATGTCCTCATTGGTTACATTTAAATTAATGAACCTTAAAGGTTTCAAAGCTTGGTCAGGGTCAAATAAGCCCTGGAAAGTTTAGATACCTATTAGAAACCTTATTATAAAATGTAAATAAACCATATGAGATCTCCCTCTTAAAAACTCCTTTTTTCTGTTTCCAGATCCTTCTTTTCAGGAAGATTTTTTTCCTTTTCCTTGAATTCCATTCTTTCCCTGTGCCCCCTTCCCCCTCCCTCCGCTCTCCCCATGGCTCAAGACCTTTACTGATGCCATTTTGGGGGCCCACCAAATTGTTTTATTTGAATTGGTCAGATTCCAAAGCTTCCCTGATCAAAAGCACACAAGAATGTAGGATGGGATTTTCAAAAGTGCTCTGCTTCCAGTGAAGTCAATCATAAAACTTGCAGTGACATCAATAGGAGCCAAGTTAGGCCACCACTGAGTGCTTTTGTAAATGCCAGCCAAGCTGTACATCTCTGGGAGCCTTAAACTAAAGATTGGCTAGGAGATTGGAATGAGAGAAAGGCTGAAGTTCAGTTGTTTTTTGTTTGCTTCTTTGTTTTGAGAACCTGTTTGTCTCTCCCTATTTTAAGTACTGGCATGTATATTGTACAGAAACCTCACTTTTAATGGATACTTTCTGAAAGTTTATAGAGGACACTAGTCCCATTCTATGGCAGGGCAGACAAGAGCTGACAACTGTTGTTCCTCTAGCTCAGAGATTCTCAACCGGGGGTCCGCAGCCCCATGGGGGCCCATGAGCTGGTTTCAGGGGGTCTGGAGCCCCAGCACCCTGTGGGGCAGAAGCCCCATATCCATGAGCAGAATTGGAGGGGGGCATAGGGAGTATTCCTCCCCTCCCCAAACTGCAGTGCCTTAACCAAAGCTGGACAGTCCCGTGGGCAGCTCCACATCCCCCCACATCCTCTCATCTCACCTGCAAGACCCCACCACTGGCCAGGTCAGAGGCTGGAAGCTGGAGCCAGGCAGTGCAGGGTGGCTGCTGCTCTGGCTGGTGCCATTGAGCGGTTGGTCACAGCGCTCCCCTGTCTGCTGCTCATGCTCAGGGCCCTAGGGCTGCAACTGCTCCTCAGCTCCCAGCCCCCTTTGATTGCTTGTGCAGCCGGTAAAAGCTGCCTGGGTGGGGGGACCCGGCTCTGGAGCCGGCAGAGCCCACAGGGAGCAGCAACTGCAGTGGGGAGCGCTCCTCTGGCACACAGCCATAGCTCTCCCTGCTCTGAGCTACCTCCTCCCTGCACTCTGAGCTATCCCCTGCCTACACACAGCCCCTAGCTACCCCCTACCTGCACCCTGAAATACCCCCACGC